>NC_057795.1:330479625-330779625 GCF_018294505.1 Triticum aestivum | reverse complement strand
CACGGGGAAGGCTCTTGGTATTCAACCTCTTTATAAAGAGACCAAGGCTCCACTCCTTTCTTTCAATCTCAATCGAATCCGCCCCTCGCCTCGAGTTCCAACACCCAAAGCTCCAGATTCAGGCGCTTCGGACCTTCGATGATGTCCTGCTCCGACCTGCAAGGCCGGTGGATGCCTTCCTCCGTTACGGAAGAAGACGTGCTAAAGCTAAGAGATGCCAGGTATCTAACCGGCGAAATTTCGCATAGGCTGCCTGCCCAAGGGCAGGTTATTCCCACTCCCAAGCCTGGCGAAAGCGTAGTGTTCGCGTCTCACTTTCCTTCGGGGGCTAGGCTTCCCGACGGACCCCTTCGTGAGGGGGCTCATGTTTTACTATGGGCTGGAATTTCATGACTTGGATCCGGAGTCCATCCTCCACATCTCATCGTTCATTATCGTATGCGAAGCCTTCCTCCGCATTACCCCTCACTTTGGATTGTGGCTCAAGACATTCAAAGTGGAGCCGAAGATGATCAAGGGGCAACTGGCAGATTGCAGAGGGGCTGTTATAAGCAAGAGTGCTAATGCTCCACGACCCAAGGGCTCTTTTCAAGAGGAGCTCAGCCTATGGCAACAAGAGTGGTTTTATATCACAGCTCCCAGGGGCACCAAATGGGTGGCGCCACTTGCCTTTCGCTCGGGTCCTCCAGCGCAGCTGGCATCATGGGTCAATAAAGGACTTGACTGGGGGCCGTCCAAGGACGTGCCCTTGTTGCAAGGCCGCATTTAAGACCTCCTAGAGAGAGAGAAATCACTCTGGTCGTAGTAGCACAGGTCATGCTGATTCATCGCATCCTGCCCTGCAAACGTTGCCTCCTTCGCCTGTGGGAATTTAACCCGGAGGGACCACGAGATCTCCAACATTTTATGGGCGCAACACCCGTGGAGATGTATAAGCTTTTCTTCGGATCACAAGCGATGTGTCCGGACTTGACCGAGGATGCAGGTCTGAGCTGCAATCGCCCGGATACTCAAGTAAGTAGCTTTGTACCCGGACATGCTATCCCATATTTGTCATGAATTTTCCCTCAAAAGAGTTGTCCCTTGAACAGGAGTGGATAGCAAAAGCAAAGTTAATCAGGTGTCTAGCCCCCCTCCCTGAGACCACGCCGGATCCCGTGTTATTCAGGATGCTGGAGGTTGCGCCTTCAGAAGAAGGTGAAGGGGGGAACAAGGAAGCTACCGCCTCCGCGAAGGAGGCTGTCAGGAAAGGAGGGATCGAGAATCCCTCCATCCAAGGGAAGAAGAGGACCACCTCTGAAGACCCGGAGACCATGGTCTCAAAGCGGGGGAAGAAATCTTCGTCAGAGGGTCCTGCGCCGAGAGATGCCTCGGCCGCATTGTGCCCCCAAGGGGATCAGCCCTCCATCGAGCCGTGAGTAAAAAGGGGAGTTTAAAAAAAAATAAAGGATATCCCTACCCTATTTCTGATGAAGATAACCGAAATTTTACCTTGTAGTTCGGATCTCAGCCCTTCTCAGGAGAGCTCATCTTTGGGGGATCTTCGTCCGGAAATGATAGAGAGCGAAATGCCTCCCCCTGCCGTACCGTCTTGCGAGGCGGGCGACCCTGAGGTGTCATCGCAGAGGGTTTCTCCGAGTCCGGCGGGGCCGGAAGGCAGTCGTATGTCCCCCAAAAGCCCTCAGCGTCCGGCCTTCGAAAAAGGCCATCGGACCAGTCCGGCACCACCTGGTCTACGGTCGGAGGAGCTGAAGGATCTGCTCGGGCGAGCGTCTATCTCAGAAGATCACCGTGCGTTAATGGGTACGGTGATTGAAAGGATTTCATCCGCTAAGAGCGGATTGCACGAAGCCGTCAGAAGTTTACTGACAGGTTTTGAGGTACGCAAAATGATGTACCTTCTGACAGTTCCGCATATAAAATGCGCCCTGTGTAGATAGTAGCCCCTGAGGCTCGGTGTGTTGTCAAAAAATGACAGCGCGCCGAGGATCATAATCCCAGGTATAATATGTCGCCCTTCCTATGTAGGTGGCGAAGGGTCCGGTGGCTAGCCGGACTGATGAATTTGCCGAACTAAAGCGGCAACTTGACGTGGCGGATGCCGACATCGCGCTTGTCAATAAGCGACTTGACGAGTCACAAGGTATGCAATTTCTCCGCGGACACCTGGTAAGGGAGCTTGATGCCCGTGCCTTACAACATGTATGCTTGATGCAGATGGTGCCGCTGCCATGGAGAACCTTCGGGCGGAGCTCGCCCGAGCCAAGGAGCAGGCCAGAAAGAGTGATGCGGCTGCCTTAAAGGCGGCCGAAGAGCTAAAAGCCGAACAGGCTGCTCACTGCCGAAGCAAGAAGGAAATGGCCGAGATGGCCGTGAAGTTGAAGAATGCTGCCGACCGCTGCAAGCTTCTTGAAAAAGAAGATCGAGCGGTACAAGAGGACCTGAAGAAGGCCACTACCGAGGCCAAGGATGCTCGCTCTGCGATGAGAGCTATGAAGGAGGAGCTGCGTCAGGCCGGAGATATCGCGGCTGGAAAGCCCTTTCTGCTGCGGAGGAAATTCATGGATCCTAAATATGCTCAGTTGGACCGGCTGTGGAGTGCGGAGGATGCTTATCTGGACTTGGCGGCAAGTGCCGCGGACGCGGCCGAACACTTCCGAGATCAAAAGGATCACGAAATGGAAAAGGTTTTTTGGTCGCAGTTCCATAATCCAGAGCGCCCACTTCCATTAACCGATCGCTTGGCCGAATGGGCGGAGCTGAATAGGTTATCCGGACTTGCCATGAAGGATGTCGTGAGTCTTTTGTGGCCGAAGAGGCCCGAGCCGAAGAGTTATTTTGGCTTGGTGCAGCAGTTCCTTGGTGCGGTGCCGCATATCAATGCAATGAGGAGGTCGGCATGCATAGAGGGTGCGCGGATGGCTCTTGCCCGTGTCAAGACATACTGGGCGGAGATGAAGGCCACCGATGTTGCATCCCAAGATTCGGACGGAAGCCGAGTACCTGTCGAGCACTATTTTCAGGAAGTTCTGCAGGGCGCTCGTTTAATAGAGACGCAGTGCTCGAAGGATATTATGTTCGAATAACATGTATTATTGTGAAACAATGTTTCGATGAAATATAAAAGCTTTTTATACTTGTGCCTTCAAGAATTAAAATACCTCCTGTGCGGCCGTTAATGTATATGTGTATATAACCTGAAAGATGGCAGTCTTCGGCTTCAGCCCCCACGCATATAATGCGGGGGTGTTTGCAAAAGGCGCATTTTCACACTTGATCCAACGTCTTGGTCCTATAAAGGAGGTGGTAGCGCAGCAAACTAGGCAACCGGACTATAATGCTTTATCACTTTCACTTAGCCATAGGAGTTTGACAGTGGGGCTACTATATAGCCCCTAGGGGCACCGCGCTCACCCGAATTCGGGGCGCGTATGTGCCTGACCGGGAAACGGCCCTTCGTCAATGCGGAGGAATCCTAAAGATTCCGGCGGGTCATCGAGTGGTTGACCAGTCTCACGCTATATCATGACAGTCAGTTTTCGGCTTTCTCTACTGAGGTGCTCGCCTGGCCGAACCGGGGCACAATCGCAGTAGTTCTCCTGGTGCCGCCTTAGCCGATAGAGCGGAACGTAAGGCAGCAAAACACAGGAGCCGGGCAAACCCAACATTTGACCAAAGACATGATTCGGAGCTGATGCATATAAGGCCTAACTCGAGACGCCGAACACTCCCTAAGGTATTCGGTCTTTATGAAAACGGGCCGAACAATGCCCTTGGTAATAAGCCCCTGGTGTCCAGGTACGCGCAAAATTCTGACGTGGCCCATGCCAAAACGCCAGCCTCCTCCTCGGTTATAGCAAGAAACCAGGGGATGTGTATCAACAAGAGACAGTAAAAAAGGTTTACGCAGGGTCTTAATCTGAAAAGAATCCTTGTCACGGGTCCCTACTGCACGTCTGCGCCTGTGTCTCCATTGTGCCGTATCCTGGACGGGTGTAGCACGGTGTTCATCTGTAAAAGAGAGGAACTTAGTTGAAAAAGATCGTGCAAGAATGTACGTTATATTAAATAAACAAAGTACGATTCAAAAAATGAATAAAATTGAGCTTTATTGTCTCTTGTTGTACATGCGCGGAGCCCCTTGTGCGGGGGTATGCGGCTAGTAAGCCCTTGTATGTTTACGCCGGACTCGTCTAACCGTGTCCGGGGTCTGAACGACCTGTTTAGGTGCTTTGATTAGTGAAGCCGGTTTAGTGTGTGGCTGTCAAGGCAGTCACACAATCTTCCGCTCTCGAGGAACACTCGATATTTCCCTTTAAGGAGATGATGCCTCGCGGACCGGGCATTTTAAGTGTGAGGGATGCATAATGCGGTATTGCGTTAAAGCGGGCGAAAGCTTCGCGTCCCAGTAGTGCTTGGTAGCTACTTGCAAATGGGGCGAGGTGGAAGGTTAACTTTTCGCGGCGGAAGTTGTCGGGTGAGCCGAACACAACTTCTAGCAGTAGAGAGCCCGTACAATGGGCATATGGGCCTGGCATTACCCCTTGAAAGGAAGTGTTGCTATGGCGAATTTTGGTTGGGTCTATCCCCATTTTGCGGATTGTGTCCTGATATAGCAGGTTTAGATCACTGCCGCCGTCCATTAGGACTTGTGTAAATTGGAGTCCGTCGATTATCGGATCTAATATCAAGGCAGTCCATCCTGCATTCTGGATACTTCTAGAGTAATCCTGATGGTCGAAGGTGATTGGTTTTAACAACCAGTGGCGGGACTCCTCTGGGATAGGCCGTATGGCGCGTATCTCTATGGGCGCCATTCTGTTTTCCCCTTTTGTCACGTAAAGTGAGTTTACTGTTTTGACTTCTTGTGGGAAATTCTTTTGTTTTCCGGTGCTCTGCTTGTGGGGTTCGTCATCGTCCTCGCTTGGTGTGTCGAGCCCCTTGTGTTCGGCGTTGAGTTTGCCGGACTGCTTGAAGACCCAACAATCTCTGTGGGTATGGTTTGCAGGCTTCCCGGGAGTACTGTGGATTTGGCATATCTTGTCCAAGATTTTGTTTAAGTTAGATAGCTCGTCCTTGTTATCCTTAAGGGGCAGTTTTTTATGATTCTGCCGTGAGCTTTTGAATCCGGCGTTGACTGCCGTGCTCTTCGGGCTGTTTCCCTTTGTCCGGCGCTGGTCCTTGCTGCGTCGCGGTTTCCCGTTTCCATCCCTGACTTCGGATGTACTTGGGTCGCTGGTACTGCATCTTGCCAGCCAGCTATCCTCTCCCACGCAAAAGCGGGTCATGAGGCTTGTCAATGCGGCCATTGTTCTTGGCTTTTCTTGGCCGAGGTGTCTGGCGAGCCATTCGTCTCGGACGTTGTGTTTGAAAGCTGCTAAGGCTTCGGCGTCCGGACAGTCGACTATTTGGTTCTTTTTAGTAAGGAATCTGTTCCAGAATTTTCGGGCTGACTCTCCGGGTTGTTGAGTTATGTGACTTAAATCGTCTGCATCCGGAGGTCGGACATAGGTCCCTTGAAAATTTGCCCGAAAAGCATCCTCGAGCTCTTCCCAACTTCCAATGGTGTTTTCGGGGAGGCTTTTGAGCCAATGCCGGGCTGGCCCTTTGAGCTTGAGGGGTAAGTATTTTATGGCGTGGAGGTCATCTCCTCTAGCCATGTGTATGTGGAGGATGTAATCCTCGATCCAGACTCCAGGGTCTGTTGTTCCGTCGTATGCCTCTATGTTTACGGGTTTGAATCCCGCTGGAAATTCATAATCCAGAACCTCATCGGTGAAACATAGGGGGTGTGCGGCACCCCTATATTTAGGTGTACCGTAATATTCGGATACTTGATGTGTTGCATTGCTTACTAGAGCTTGCTTTCTTGGCCCGTAGATAGATCTAACTGGGCCATCTTTTTGATGTGAATCCATGTGCGGATCGCGTGCCGGCTTGTGTGCGGCGCCGTTTGCCGCTGTATGTTTGCCATGGGGTCGTCTATCCGACCGGGTGGTCTCCTTGTTCTTTGATTGCGGGGGCTCTACGGCCTCCTCGTCAAATTCGGGCAGTAGTTTTCGCTTCGGGTAGCTCTTTGTTCGGCGACTATCGCTGTATTTGTCTGCGGTGTTGAGTATTTTGCTCCATCTGATTCTGAGCGCATCTTCCGCTGTTTTGAGCTTCCGCTTCTGCTTTTTCAGGCTACGCGCAGTGGCGACGAGCCTTTTGTGGAGGTTCTTCTGCTCCAGCAACTTGTCCGGCGTGAGACCGTCCGGACCGTTATCTTTGCCGGGGACGGATTGTTTATCCAGGTTGTCCTATTCGGACGGTTGCTTGATAGCATGTTCGTCGTCCACCGGTTCGCCCTGCTCTAGGGCTAGGTCTGTATGGCTGCTGTCTTTGTCGAGGCGGGACTTTGAGCGGCGCTTACGTCGCCGTTTTGACTGCTTTTCGAGGGAATGATCCCTTGTGACATCCCGTTGTTCCTCATCGTCGCTTCCTTTAGGTGTGTCCACCATGTATACATCGTGAGATGAGGTGGCTTCCAGTGCCCTATAGGTACTGGTTCATGTTTGTATCCTACATCGTCGTCCATACCGTTGATGTCTTCAGAGTCGAAGTCGAGCACGTCGTTTAAACTTTCGATAGTGGCTACGAAGTGGGTGGTGGGTGGGAGTCGAATTTCTTCGTCGTCCGCATCCCAACCTTGCTGACTATAGTCCGGCCAGGGCTCTCCGGATAAAGAGAGAGACTTTAGTGAATTCAGGATGTCGCCAAAGGGCGAGTGCTGAAAGATGTCCGCGGTGGTGAACTCCATGATCGGCGCCCAATCGAATTTGATTGGCAGGGGCACAGAAGGTTTGGAGCCCGGAGAGGAGTCCAGCACCTTGGAGTCACGAGCTTCGCAAAGGACAGGGTTGGTGTTCGGCTCAATCGCCATAGAGATCGCAGCCCCCGAGGCGGAGTCCAGCCACCCATCCTCGATCGGCGCAATCAGCTCCGAACTAAGGGTCGGAGCGGGCACTGGCGCGGCCCCCAGGGCACTGTTCGGCGGCAGAGCTAAATCATGCCCATCATGACAGTGCGGCACGCTTGGCTGTGGCTTGAACCCGTCGAAGATCAAGTCTCCGCGGACGTCAGCCGTATAGTTCAAACTTCCAAATCTGACCTGATGGCCAGGGGAGTAGCTTTCAATCTGCTCCAGATGGCCAAGCGAATTGGCCCGCGGTGCAAAGCCGCCGAATACGAAGATCTGTTCGGGGAGAAAAGTCTCACCCTGGACTGCGTCATTGTTGATGATCGGAGGAGCCATCGGGCCTAAAGATGTCGACACAGAGGAACTCTCAATGAAAGCACCAATGTCGGTGTCAAAACCGGCGGATCTCGGGTAGGGGGTCCCGAACTGTGCGTCTAGGCGGATGGTAACAGGAGACAAGGGACACGATGTTTTTACCCAGGTTCGGGCCCTCTCGATGGAGGTAAAACCCTACTCCTGCTTGATTAGTATTGATGATATGGGTAGTACAAGAGTAGATCTACCACGAGAACAGAGAGGCTAAACCCTAGAAGCTAGCCTATGGTATGATTGTTGTTCGTCCTACGGACTAAAACCCTCCGGTTTATATAGGCACCAAAGAGGGTTAGGGTTACACAGAGTCGGTTACAATGGTAGGAGATCTACATATCCGTATCGCCAAGCTTGCCTTCCATGCCAAGGAAAGTCCCATCCGGACACAGGATGAAGTCTTCAATCTTGTATCTTCATAGTCCAGGAGTCCGGCCAAAGGCTATAGTCCGGCCATCCGGACACCCCCTAGTCCAGGACTCCCTCAGGCACTCTTTGAAGTACTTTGTGTTGGTTGAATAGAGGAATCTGAGATTGTGTGATGCATATCGTATAATCATGCCCACGGATACTTGAGGTGACATTGGAGTCTCTAGGTGACATTGGGGTTTTGGTTGATGTGTGTCTTAAGGTGTTATTCTAGTATGAACTCTATGATAGATCGAACGGAAAGAATAGCCTTGTGTTATTTTACTACGGACTCTTGAATAGATCGATCAGAAAGGATAACTTTGAGGTGGTTTCGTACCCTACAATAATCTCTTCGTTTGTTCTCCGCTATTAGTGACTTTGGATTGACTCTTTGTTGCATGTTGAGGGATAGTTATATGATCCAGTTATGTTATTATTGTTGAGAGAACTTGCACTAGTGAAAGTATGAACCCTAGGCCTTGTTTCCTACCATTGCAATACCGTTTACGCTCACTTTTATCATTAGTTACCTTGCTGTTTTTATATTTTCAGATTACAAAAACCTATATCTACCATCCATATTGCACTTGTATCACCATCTCTTCGCCGAACTAGTGCACCTATACAATTTACCATTGTATTGGTTGCAGGGTTGCTTGAAAGAGACCATCTTCATCCTATGCCTCCCACGGATTGATAAACCTTAGGCCATCCACTTGAGGGAAATTTGCTGATGTCCTACAAACCTCTGCACTTGGAGGCCCAACAACGTCTACAAGAAGAAGGTTGTGTAGTAAACATCACCGATGTGTCCTCCTCGACTAGTGGCGGCAAGGAACAGAACGGCGACGCGTGACTGTCTGTGCGGTGCAGCGAGGGGCGCCTAGGGCTTGGGAGGGGCGATGCCATGGTGGTCGACGTGAGAGGGAGGGGGAGGAGATAGCAATGAACGTGAGCGTTCTTCCGAATGCTGTGGGAGGCACAGTATTTATAGCGAGCAATGGCACACCTATGTAAGATATGGACTGAGCTGCACTGACTTAACTGCAGGTCCAGTTGTATCACTGACATGTGGGCCAAACCCCTGTTGGGCCGATATGTCAGTGACCCAATGCACCTGCAGTTAAGTAACTGAAGCAGTGTCCCGTAAGATATGTTGCGTGATTAACATAACAGCTACGTGGGCATATTTGTTGGAGTAAATTACGGGGGAGGGAAGGGGTGGAAATATTGCTGGTGACAATGGATTGGACGAGCACGGGGGGAGGAGAGTCATGCATGCAGATTTTTTCCACACGGGGTGGAGTGGTGGGACCGTCGAAGGGAGAAGGAGAGTCTGGCAGGCATATTGTTTCCACACATGGAGAGGAAAAGATTTGGAGACGAACGGGCTTCCTGCAGGTATGGGGAACGGTGCATAATAAGTCATCTTGCATGCCGGGCTAGGTATAGTCTCAAGTCATTAAAAACATACAAGCCCCACACATGTTCATATTTCAAGGTGCACTAAATTATTGCATGCGATGATTAAGGCTGGCCATAATGGTGGTATCTTAGCTGGTATCATGCACATGGGAATAACAAACATGCTGATGTGGCAAAAAATTAAAGAAGAGAGGGGGTTAGAGTAACTAGTGTTCATGCATGCATGCAATGTGATAATGCATTGATAAGCACATTTTTTGTGAAGAACGACAACATTAGTTGAGTACTTTTGTAGCTACAAAAACTATTCCACCGCCTCTATCTTGCTAAGAGTAGGTGAAAATTTTGAATCGAGCCCTTTAAACTAGAAGGGAGGTAGTAGTACTCTAATAGCTAACCTTGTCGTGATGACTAGATAGGACATGGCACGCACCTGGATAGAGGAACTAGTCTGCATTGTGCATTTAAGTTTTGTCTGAAGTCAATGTACCTCCACTTTGACCAAACTTATAGAAAAATGTATCAACATTCACAATGTCAAATCAATATATTTATACTCATTATAAAACATAGTTCTTATACTCATTATAATCAATATTGTAGACATTGATATTTTTAGTATAAATTTGATCAAACACTTTGCAAACGGTTGACGGAAGTAAAAAGGACCAGAGGGAGTATCATGCATGCGGAGTAGGCAAAAAAACTGCTCATTTATAGCCGGTCAAAGTCTCAAAGGGCGCGACCGCGCGAGGAAGGCAAAGGTCATGGGAGGGACAGTTGACAGAATTAACTGTTACATCCACGCGCCGGCATGATGTGCGAACAGGCAGAAGCTATACTATCAGGCCTACGATATGGGTCTAGTAGACATGACATCTAATGGGTCCCGCATAGTACTCGAGAACTCTTTGGGAGCTTACAACCGTTTATCCACCGGGCAAGCTAACAACCCCACGCCGTTCGCACGCCCTACTCGTCCCCATCTTTTACTAGTATAGTACCTTACAACAGTTCGCTCCTAGTCGGCCCGGCCTTTCATATTACACCAGTTCAACTTCTCCTAACCCTCCTCCAAAATCCATGGCCTCCCAAATCTCCATGGTCGCTGCTGAGTACCAGGTTAGATCCATCACCAGCGATGAGTTCATCATCATCTACACACGTGGATCCACGACGGTGAAAGCATGCCTTGCTCGCTTCCTACGCATGTTCAACAGTTCAAAGGATGAGTGTGTCGCTGAGCTAGATGTTGAGTACACCACAGTCCTGGGACGAGAGAAGGATCTAAAGGACAAAGAGAGGAAGAAGCCCACCGTGATCCAGGTTTACATACATAACGTGTGCTTGGTCTACCACAGATGCCATGCCGACGTTAAGTGCCAGGATTTTAAGAACTTCCTCAAGGACGAAAGAGTGAAATTCGTTACTGTAGACTTTAGGAACGACAGGGATGTCCTGGGTCGGATAGGCCTCGTTGTAGGCCAGCCCTTCGATCTCCAGAAGGCAAGCCTGGTGTCCTCCTCTCAGCCTTTAATGCTAACCCTGACAGCAACCATGATTGATCCTTCGTACGCTAAACTGAAGAGACCTTACCACGAGTTTCAT
This sequence comes from Triticum aestivum, assembly GCF_018294505.1. NCBI lineage: Eukaryota > Viridiplantae > Streptophyta > Magnoliopsida > Poales > Poaceae > Triticum > Triticum aestivum. The sequence continues at coordinate 330,768,854 of NC_057795.1, read as the reverse complement.
CATGCATGGGAGTCGAAGACATTAGATGAAGATCACATCCTGTACGCAACAATGGATGCCCACCTTTGTTTAAATATCTACAACGTTTGGATGAAGAAGCAGAGCTCAGTGTCCCTTTCAAGCAAATAAGCATTGGCGAAGAGGAAGAGGAAGAGGGACGAGGACGAAGTCGAGGATGTGGACTCGGACTCCGAGTAAGTTGGCAGTGTCGTCGCTCATGCTGGTTCTACTGTAGTGTCAAGCGGACTAGTTGCTTAGTTTATTTTCAGGGGTGTGTTGTGCTGAGCCCCCAGCAGAACTATGTTTATGTTCTTTCTCGTTATTTGAACTTTATGTTCTTTCTCGTTATTTGAACTCTTTAGTACGTACAGTAGTACTAGTACTATGTCTTACTACTGTTCTTCTTGCAGTTGGTACTACTGCTTGTATCTTCGTGTTCCTACTATACTTAATACGTTTGTAATAGTAGTATAATTAGGGCCAGTCGATTTGTGAAAGAAGTTCGATGGAGCGAAGGAAAAAAATGACAGAGAAGCTACCCCAGTATCTATATTAGGGTGGCAGGGTGCCCATGATCTATCTTATGAGTGTTGGGTGTGGAATGCAGTTCGCCGGAAAAAAATGGATCGTTCCCGGGGTTAAATGGATGGCGGGGGTGGGGGGTGAGGGAGTCCTGGATTAAGGGGTCCTCGGACAGCCGGACTATTAACATGGGTCAGACTATTGGGCTATGAAGATACAAGACAGAAGACTTCTTCCCGTGTCCGGATGGGACTCTCCTTGACATGGAAGGCAAGCTTGGCAATTCAGATATGTAGATTCCTTTCTCTGTAACCGACCTTGTATAACCCTAGCACCCTCCGGTGTCTATATAAACCGGAGGGTTTCATCCATAGACAACAATCAGAATCATAGGCTAGACTTCTAGGGTTATCAAGCAGGAAGTAGGGTATTACCTCCATAGAGAGGGCCCGAACCTGGGTAAACACGGTGTCCCCCGCCTCCTGTTACCATTAGCCTTAGACGCATAGTTCCGGACCCCCTACCCGAGATCCGCTGGTTTTGACACCGATATTGGTGCTTCCATTGAGAGTTTCGCTATGACGTCGAAGATAGGATTGATGGCTCGCCTTGTTATCAATGACAACATCACCTCCGGAGGAGCCCTGGCCTCAGGCCAAACCCTCCGGCTAGGTGGCTTCACTATGACCACCCGTTCGGCCGTCGGGCCGACGATGACTTCTCGGGTCATCGAAAATTGCCTCTGTGTCAACTCAGAATACTCTGAATAGATGGATCCAACGGAGTTGTCGTCTTTAAATGAACTCCTGGATCACATCGCTGCCTTGGGAGTCGCTACGGACTACAATCGGATTGGGCTCAAACCCGATTAGAGAGAAATTGAATCTCCACCGATCACCCATCAGATAGCGGTAGTGGAGGAGCAATACGAAAACTCTTCCTCTATATTGAGGACGAACTATGCTCGGATTTCCGAGCTCACAGAGCCGGATACCCGCCCCGCGGGAAGACATGCCTCGTACTCCGAACCTAGAGTCAGACTGTGGGCCTAAAAATTGGTTGATATCCCGGAACCCGAACTATGAAGCTTGGGAGTTTCTCAAACTCCGGATGCCAGACTGGGTCAGGGTTTGGACTTAAATCCACCCACCCACCCAGATACAAGCAATCTTACCCACATCAGATGGCAGTCCCAAGAAACGGTCCATCACTTTTGGGCCAGATTCCTCCTTGTCAAGGACAAGATCAAAGACTGCCGTGATGAAGACGCAATCTCATTATTCTGCAAAAATTGCACGGACATGGGAATCCTCAATGCAATCAACCACCGTCACGTATCACAGTTTGCTGACTTGGCAACCATAGTACAGAAGTACTACACAATGAAAAGCGCCTGGAAAACTCAGGCAGCCTCTTGGGAGCCACCGGTTTCCACTAAACCCCTCGTCCGGACAAAAAGGATGTACCCTCGTAGGTCGCCTGATCCAATAACAAAAAATATCGAAGCCCATCACGGGGCGCGGAGCCACCGGTTTCCACTAAACCCCTCGTCTGGAAAAAAGGATGTACCCTCGTAGGTCGCCTGATCCAATAACAAAAAATCGAAGCCCATCACGGGGCGCGGAACTGTTCTGGAGGGATGGCTCGATAGGCCATGCAAAATACACACAACACCGGATACCATACCAACCCACAGCCTTAGAGCATGTTGGATACTCCGGCAGGTGGCCAAGAGCGGCGAGGATCTCCTCAACAAAAACACTGCAGAGCAACATCCCACAGAAGACAACAACCCTACAGTATTGACGGTCTTTGAGACTTTCGCCTCAAACAATAGGCGCAAAATGGCACTCTGTGGCCTCACTGAAGTCTGCCAAGTTGCAGTAATAAACCCCTGGAACGACACGACCATAACTTTTAATGCCAGTGACGAACCAAAATTCAGAACAGTCCGGGCACTAGCCACATTGGTCCTCAGTCCTATTGTGGACGGCTTTCGACTTACCAAAGTACTCATGGACGGCGATAGCGGACTAAACCTCATTTACGAGGAAACTCTTAACAAAATGGAAATAGACAGGAGCCGCATTGAGCAAAGTAGCACGACCTTTCAAGGAATTATTCCCAGTCGGGAGGCGCGATGTGTGGGAAAAATCACACTCGATGTGGTATTCGGCACACCGGAGAATTATCGGTCCGAAGAGATAACCTTTCAAGTGGCCCCTTTCAATAGTGGATATCACGCCTTGCTAGGGCGAGATGCATTTGCAAGCTTCCAAGCTATAACCCATTACGGGTACATGAAGCTCAAGATGCCCGGGCCCAATGGAATAATCACTCTTGCCAGCGATCCGGACATAGCACTCCGCGCCGAAAACAAAACCACCGCCTTGGCCCTCGAGGCATTTTCTGAAGCCCTCGCGGCCGAAGAATTAGCCGCATTGCGCTCCACGGTGGATAGGGACGACGTGATACTTGATAAGCAACCCAAATCCACCTCCTTTAAACCAGTAGATGAAATATTCAAATTCCAAGTCCACCCAACGGACTCCACGAAGACAACATCCATCTGGGCACAGCTTGACCCCACGGTCGACAGTGCACTGCAGGCGTTCCTACGCGAAAACTAAGACATATTCGCCTTGCACCATTCTGATATGCCAGGGATCCCACGCAGGCTGGCAGAACATAGCCTAAACATATTGAAGGGATATAAGCCGGTCAAGCGAACATTACGACACTTTTTCGAACCTAAGCGACAAGCCATGGGAGAGGAGCTAGCCTATTTTTTAACTATGAACAATAGGGTAAACACCCCACTACAATTTTTATATTAATAAAATAGCAAGGTGTCAAGTACTCTTGGTACATTAATAAGGAAGGGCTTGAGCAAAGCCCTTAAAGAAAACTAACAAAACTAACAAAACTATAGAAACTAAGAAATTACAACAAAAGGCATGAGAGTTGCCTAGAAGACTATCCTTGCTGTTGAAGCCAAGCCAAGAATTGATCAGCAAGCTTTGGTTTGATCCTGTGAGTGAACAACTTCATCTCCAGCATATAAATTTGTTTCCATCCTTGGAAGGTAGGCTGAATATGTTGAAAGATCTTGTTATTTCTAGAGATCCAAATTGTCCATGAACTAAGGATTATGATCTCCATGAAGAAAGGTACTCTCAACTTCTCTTTGATGTCTTGAAAAGCTTCCATGACAAAAAAATTGTGTGTTCTGGCAGGGCAGATGTAGTCCCAGCATCTCTTTGCAAAAGGGCATCCCCAGAATAGGTGATGCAGAGTTTCCTCATGCTGACATTCTCTGGTTGCACAGTTATATTCCTCTAATACAAAGTTCTTCCTTCTCAAGAGGTTTCTTGTGTTGAGCCTATCATGCAAGAGCATCTAAAAGAACATTTTGTGTTTTGGCTGACATGAAGAATTCCAAATCTAGTTGAAATGTGGAGGGACTTGTTTGATTCCAATCATAACATTGTATGCCTTTGCTGCAGAGAATTGCTCATTGCCCCATATGTAACTCCACGTATCTGTCATATCATGGAATTGAGATTGCCTCAGTGAGCGACAGATGCCTTCTAACTGCAAAAATTGCTCATGTGCTTGAATAGACAGATGGTAGATGGAATAGGTCTTCCAAATACTCTGTATTTGTGACTTGTTGCACCGTGAGTTTATGGTTGACTACAAAGGAGAAAAGATGTGGAAACTGGTGCTACATAAGTTGCTCCCCCCATAAATCACTCCAGAAATATGCTGATCTGCCATCCCCCAAGTTGCATCTGGCTAATGCTTTATAATTCTGGATTAAATGTTGGTTTGCTTTCCACCAAAATGATCCAATTAGTTCTTCTCCTGGAAGTTTGTTGTCAGAGTAATGTTTTTCCCAAATCAAATTAACCCATGGGATATCATGCCTGTTATAGAATTTGTGCAAGTTCTTCATCAGTAGAGCCTTGTTCTGTGTGAAGATATCCATAACTCCTAGTCCTCCTTGATTTTTTGGCCTGCAAATAGTGCTCCATTTTACCAAAGCAGGTCTATGATCCTCCATATCTGGCCCTCTCCAAAGGCAATGTCTGAAGTATTTTAGGATTTGTTGCTTTATAGTTACTGGGACATCCAGACAGCTCATAAAAAATATAGTGAGTGAATTCAAAACAGTTTTAACCATCAGCAACCTTCCTGCATATGTCATAAATGTTGCAATGCCAGCAAGTATTCTAGCCACTTTATTAACCATTGGTAGACATTGCTCAACAGTAGGCTTATAAAGCCCTAAAGGTAGCCCAAGATATGTGAATGGAAATTGTCCCAACTAACAGTTAAGTGTGCCAGCAAGCAATTGGGCCCTCTCCTCTTGAATATTAGTTGGAACCATAACAGACTTATGATAATTTACTTTTAGACCTGTGGCAGAAGCCAATGCATTGAGAAATGCTTTATGATAGACTAGTTGTCTTGTGTCAGCTTGCACTATCAGCAGTGTGTCATCTGCATACTGCACAATTGGGAAGTCAGCGCATGAGTTAACCTGCAATGGTGCATGTAAGAGGCCCATACTCATTGCTATATTAATCATTGATTGTAGAAGATCTGCAACTAGGACAAACAAAAGAGGGGATAGAGGATCTCCTTGTCTTACACCCCTTTTGCAATAATTTGTTTTACCTGGTACTCCATTAAGCATAACAGAAGTTGAAGCAGAACTGAAAATCATTTGCATCCAAGAAATCCATTTTTCACCAAAACCTTTAGCTTTGAGCATGTCTATAATAGATGGTGCTCAATAGTGTCAAATGCCTTTTAAAAATCCAACTTGATAACAAGCATTTCCCCTCTAGATTTGAGACATTGATGAATGTACTCATAGGACCAACCTAAGCAATCTTGGATAACCCTGTTTTTCAGAAATCCATACTGATTGATGTGAATCATTTTCAGGATTACTTTCTGCAACCTATTAGCTAGTAATTTAGTGATTATCTTGAGCACTCCATTAAGCAAAGAAATAGGCCTAAAATCATTAGGTGTAAGAGGTGCATCATTCTTGGGAATTAGTGTAATATAAGAGGTATTGATACTCTCCAGGGAGATATTCCCAACATGAAAAGCATGAATGAGATGTCTAACATCAGTTCCTAGATGTCCCAACAAGCTTTTAAAAATTCTTTGTTAAATCCATCAGGTCCAGGAGACTTGTCAGTAGGAAGTTCTTTGACAACATTATTAATTTCATCATCTGTAAAAGGTCTTTCAATATCTATGAAAATATCTGGGTCAGGCTGCTGTCCAAGAAGATTTTGCAGATCAAAATGCATGGAGTGTCCCTCAGAACATCCCAATCTCTTTTTAAATGCTTCCCACAAGATGCCAGCTTTACCCTCATGGTCATTTATTTCAATGTGCTCATCATTAAGAAGCATGGCTATCTTATTATGCCTATAGTTGATAGAAGCTCTCGTGTGGAAAAAAGTTGGTATTCTCATCTCCAAATTTAACTCCTTTGATCTTCCCTCTCTGCTTCCAATATATTTTTTGGTTTTTTAAAAGAGTCAATAGTTGGTCCTTAAGTAACTTTCTACAATTCCATTGCAAAGTGTCTAATCTCCTAAATTCCTCAAAGAAATCCAAAAGGAAAATGCACTCATTGATATCAGCTATGTGTTTCTTCAGACAAGTTAATGTTTTTGCCCATAATTTCAGGCTCCTCCTTACATTCTTGAATTTTGCATTGATCATTTTTGCAGGATCTGTAAATCCAACTGGAATTTCCCAAGCTGTCTTGACCACCTCCTTAAAAGAGCTATGTTTCAACCAAAAATTTTCAAACCTAAAAACCATTGATTTAGGTATTGAGGTGCCCACTTTAATCAAGCAAGGTAAATGATCAGAAATAGGCCTTGAAAGTGGCAGAGCAATAGTGTCAGGGTATGATGTCATCCAGGCAGCAGAAGTAAAAAACCAATCCAGTTTTCCAACAGTGGTTTTTCTTGCATATTGCTCCAACTGAAAAGTCTCCCTTTTAATGGCAATTCTAACAAACCCAGGATACTGATTGCTGCATTGAAAAGTAGCATTTGATTCACATCTCCCCCAGGCTTATTTCTATCACTTGGAGATCTAATGAAGTTAAAATCCCGCATAACTATCCAATCCACTTCTTGAGGCATTTCAATGTTACTGAACCAATCTATAAATTCTGCTTTATCTTCCTGATTACTAGGTCCATATATATTGGTCAGTACCCAGGACCGAGTAGAGGTGTTGCAAGTGAATTTTACTGATAGAGAGAATCTGTTCTGAAACATAACTTCTCCTTGAAACAAAGAACAAATCCAAGCAATTAAAATCCCACCTGAGGCCCCCACTGAAGGCAATAACTCAAACTTACTAAATCCGTGTGGGCAAAAATTATGTAAATATGCAAAATCAAACTCTTCTCTTTTAGTCTCTTGTAGACATATTATCCCAGCTGCACTTTCCTCAGTTTTCTGTTTAAGAGCTAGCCATTTTGATTCTGAGTTAATGCCCCTGATAGTCCAGTTTAAAATGTTCCATGTTTTGTTTCTATTCATATTGTAACATCAATTTATTTTTGTTTCTATCAAGGCCCATCCCTTGACCTCCCAAATTATTCCACAAGGTAACACCTGAAACCTGTGCCAACACATAATGCCAAATCCTTTGTTTAAAAGTCTCCCAACCATATGACACATAAAAACAAAAGCTACATTGTCTGCATACATAAGAGATAACCAGGCACATAACAAAGTTCCACTGACAGTGCTCATAACCAACAGACTGAAACCCTAACTGAATATCCTTGCTTCTCAAGCTAGTAGCCTTACAACCAAAATACAACAAGTTGTAACTAATCATTAGGCACTATTGGTGGGAGTGTTGTTATCCTTGGCCTTGGAAACCTTGGCCTCCTCCTCATTCTCCTTGTTTTTTGGCTTCTTAGCCAGCTTTCCAAGTAATTACTCCTCAGCCACCTTGCAAAATGATGAAGCAAGATTTTTAACCACTTTACTATGTAAAACTGGAGGAACAACATTACAAGGAAGACAAATATTTCTAGAGCAAGAGTTTCTCTTAAAGCCCATATTTTCCTCTCTAATTCTGCCACTTCTCCTTACCTGTGTCTCAACTAAGGGACCTTTGCCCCTCCTTTTCCTTGAAATAGCCTCCCCAGCATGCAACAGAATGATATTTCCTAAAGAAACTATTTTGAGAGGGCTGCCTACTGCAGATGAAGAATGGGATGCTGGGATAAGACCATCATTCTCCTTGGTAAAGCCAACATGTGAATGTAGCCTGCAAACAGGTACCTGAGAAACAGAGCACTTATCAGGTATGCAGAAAGTCATGGTATCCTCAGCCTTACAATTTTTAGTCAGAATTTTCTAGAGAGGTGATTGAAGCAGATGCAGAGTCCATTTAAACTTGTCTGGAGTGAGCAGCAGATGCAGAATGAAGTTAAACCAACTTATAGGGATTTGCTGAAGTAAAAGAGCTAGCCACTTGGGTAGGTGAAGGAGCAAAATGTTTTCCCCATAGCTCTATTCCTTGCTCAGACATAAGATGAGAGCCATCAATAATAGAGACAGCATGTTGTGAAGCCAGATTAAACACATCATGTGAACTGATATTGTTTGTACTAGAAAAATCCAACGAACTAGAATTAATACCTGTAGAAGCACCAACATTGCCCCTTGAAGGACCAGGAGGAATCTCTCCTTGTGCCATGACCACAGATGGCCCCTCTAGAGACCCAACCAAAGGAAGATCAGCTGCAACAGGCATTGCTACTGCAGCAGGTAAGGCCTGTGTTGTTGCAGCAGGAGCATCAGGAACTTCCTCCTGCAAATTTAGATTTAAGTCTTGCACATTTCCTGCTTGTACAATCTGTTCAGGAGCCACAACATGAGGAGCAATCACATCATTAGTACCCAACTGCTGATCCACAGGTGCAACAAATTCTCCTTCCTCCAGATCTTGATCATCAGAAAGATATGTTTGAGCAATATTGAGCAAACCAACTCCTATAGGATTCGCCATGTTTTCCAATGCAACTTGATTGACTTCCTGATTCATGATGTTGGCCCCAACATTGTTGTGAGAAGATAAACTTTCAGAAAGAGACACTGTAGTGGTGATGTTGCTGTTTGGGATAACATCATTACCATCCACCAGAATTTCTTCTTGTTGAGCCACTGCCATAGGCTGAACTGCTGGGTGTGGAAAAGCCCAGTGCCCTTGTTCCTCCCAATCATCCCACTCATCATTGTCAATAGGAGCATTGTTCATCTGTAGATGAAAACCTGGAAAGTCATTGGCATTTTGTGGGACTGGATCTGGATCAACCCCAGGAGGAGGAATTGGATCTTCATCAGCTGGCCCCACCCTGCATTTCTTCAAGCAGAACTTCCACAGAGCTAGTGAGAGAACCCTCCTCAAAATTCTCTCCTTGAGACCACCTGACACTCTTAGGAACTTCCAGTAAGTCTGTGATTCTAGCTTTAACAAGAATCTTACCCTTCAAAGCATCATCTTTTTCCCATGTGATTAATCTGCCAAACTTTGCAATTGCCATCGCAATGTCTTCAGTATTGCAATGATCAAAGGGAACCCCCACAATAAGTAACCAACAAACTCTATTAAATTGAACCCTCCTCCAGTTCCTCCCCTCATTGTGCTTGGTGAATGTAATGAAAACATCACCAAATGCATGTTGGCTGTCTCTGACCATCCTATCTCTGTCTCTAATATGCCTAAACTGAACATTGGCCTCTCCGAACGGGCAGGGCTGAATATCCCGAACACCAGCTTGTGCATCCGGATCATTTTGCAAGAAATCTTGGAGAACTTCATGCACGTTGGGAAAGAGTACCTCATCGGGAAGCAACTGGATGGTAGCAATGTCCCAGTCTTCATGTCGATGCGGACGAGGCGGAAGCAACACTCTGGTCACCCCGTTCTTCCTTCAACATGTAGAATCTGAAACCCATGAGGAACAAATGGTTGTGGATCGATTGTAATATTGGCCATTGTCGTCTCCGAGGTGATGTGAAGCTCCGGGCCTGACAGCAATGGCGGAGAGGTTGGTGGAGTGGGCACAAAAGAGGAAGTAGGGGTGGAATGTGCTACGTCTTGAGCTTGCGTTGGTTTTCCTTGAAGAGGAAAGGGTGATGTAGCAATAGTAGCGTAAGTATTTCCCTCAGTTTTTGAGAACCAAGGTATCAATCCAGTAGGAGGCCCCTCAAAATTCCCACGCACCTACACAAATAAACAAAGAACTCGCAACCAACCAGGGTATCAATCCATGCCTTTCTTTAATGGAAATTGGAATCTAATATTCCCTTCCTTCATATCAATAATCGCACCAATCGTTCTAAGGAAAGGTCTACCAAGAATAATAGGGCAAGAAAGATTGCAATCTATATCAAGAACGATGGGCACCAAATTTCTATTTGCAACGATGAGAACATCATTGATCCTTCCCATTGGCTTTTTAATGGTGGAATCCGCAAGGTGCAAATTTAAAGAGCAATCATCAAAATCATGGAAACCTAGAATATCACATAAAGTTTTCAGAATCGTGGAAACACTAGCACCCAAATCACACAAAGCAAAACACTCATGATCTTTAATTCTAATCTTTATAGTAGGTTCCCACTCACCATTAAGTTTTCTAGGTATAGAAACTTCCAAATTAAGTTTTTCATCATAAGATTGCATCAAGGCATCAACGATATGGTTGGTAAAAGCTTTATTTTGACTATAAGCATGAGGAGAATTAACAACGGATTGCAACAAGGAAATACAACCTTCTAAAGAACAATTATCATAATCAAATTCCTTGAAATCCGAGATAGTGGGTTCAATGCTATTTAAAGTCATGACCTCTCCAATCCTACTTTTACCAAATTTAGCATCAAGATCTAAAGACTCCGAATTCTTGGGACGCCTTCTAGGCAAAGCTGACTCATCATCAGTCCCAGAATTATCAAGATTCATATTGCAAAACAAAGATCTAATAGGAGACGCATCAATAACTTTAAGATCTTCATCATTATTTTCATCTAACTTTTCTGGTTTGGCGGCCATCTTATTGACTAAGGTGGCTTGCTTATCAGAAATTTTGGCTATAGCATCTTCAAGCCGGGCAATTTGAGAGTTCACACCATAAAATTCTTTATTCATATCATCAAGCTCTTCGTTCATAAACCCCAAAAAACCTTTTTGTTCCTTAAGCTCTTTTCTGAAGAAAGTATTATGCTCAAATTGTAAATGCATAAAGCTTCTAATATATGATTCAATCTCTTCCAACCTTCTAAGAAGGTGATTGGAACCCTTAGGCAAATCCATAAGGACAAACAAGCACACATGCAAACAGAAAAAGGCAAGCGAAAGAGAGAGGAGGAGATTGGGAAAGAGAGGGCGAATAAAACGGCAAGGGTGAAGTGGGGGAGAGGAAAACGAGAGGCAAATGGCAAATAATGTAAATGTGAGGGAGATGAGTTTGTGATGGGTACTTGGTATGTCTTGACTTGAGCGAAGACCTCCCCGGCAACGGCGCCAGAAATCCTTCTTGCTACGTCTTGAGCTTGCGTTGGTTTTCCTTGAAGAGGAAAGGGTGATATAGCAATAGTAGCATAAGTATTTCCCTCAGTTTTTGAGAACCAAGGTATCAATCCAGTAGGAGGCTCCTCAAAAGTCCCAGGCACCTAAACAAACAAACAAAGAACTCGCAACCAACACAATAAAGGGGTTGTCAATCCCTTCACGACCACTTGCGAAAGTGAGATCTGATAGAGATAGTATGATAAGATAAATATATTTTTGGTATTTTATAATATAGATGCTAAAAGTAGATTGAAAGCAAATATGATAAAAGATAGACATGGGGGCCATAGGTTTCACCTAGTGGCTTCTCTCAAGATAGCATAAGTATTACGATGGGTGAACAAATTACTGTCGAGCAATTGATAGAAAAGCGAATAATTATGAGATTATGTACGCATGATCATGTATATAGGCATCACGCCGTGACAAGTAGACCGACTCCTACCTGCATCTACTACTATTACTCCACAAATCGACTGACTCCTGCCTGCATCTAGAGTATTAAGTTCATAAGAAGAGAGTAACGCCTTAAGCAAGATGACATGATGTAGAGGGATAAACTCATGCAATATGATATAAACCCCATCTTTTTATCCTCGATGGCAACAATACAATACGTGCCTTGCAACCCTTTCTGTCAATGGGTAAGGACACCACAAGATTGAACCCAAAGCTAAGCACTTCTCCCATGGCAAGAAAGATCAATCTAGTAGGCCAAATCAAACTGATAATTCGAAGAGACTTGCAAAGATAACTCAATCATACATAAAACAATTCAGAGGAGATTCAAATATTTATCATAGATAAACTTGATCATAAACCCACAATTCATCGGATCTCGACAAACACACCGCAAAAAGAGTTTACATCGAATAGATCTCCACAAGAGAGGGGAAGAACATTGTATTGAGATCCAAAAAGAGAGAAGAAGCCATCTAGCTAATAACTATGGACCCGTAGGTCTGTGGTAAACTACTCACAACTCATCGGAGGGGCTATGGTGTTGATGTAGAAGCCCTCCATGGTCGATTCCCCCTCCGGCAGAACGCCGCGAAGGCTCCAAGATGGGATCTCGCGGATATAGAAGGTTACGGCGGTGGAAATTGTGTTTCGGTGGCTCTGTGGATGTTTTCGGGGTACGTAGGCTTATATAGGAGGAAGAAGTACGTCGGTGGCCGCCCGAGGGGCCCAGGAGACAGGGCGTGCCCTATAGGGGGGGGGGCGCCCTTCTATCTCGTGGCGGCCTCGGCTGCTTCTTGACTTGCACTCCAAGTCCTCTGGATCATGTTTATTCCAAAAATCATGCTCTCGAAGGTTTCATTCCGTTTGGACTCCGTTTGATATTCCTTTTCTTCGAAATACTGAAATAGGCAAAAAAACAACAATACGGGCTGGGCCTCCGGTTAGTAGGTTAGTCCCAAAAATGATATAAATGTGTCAAATAAATCCCATAAACATCCAAAAGGGGTAATATAATAGCATGGAACAATCAAAAATTATAAATACGTTGGAGACGTATCAAGCGTCCCCAAGCTTAATTCCTGCTCGTCCTCGAGTAGGTAAATGATAAAAAAGAAATTTTTGATGTGGAATGCTACCTAGAATAATTCTCAATGTAATTTTCTTTATTGTGGCATGAATGTTCAGATCCAAATGATACAAAATAAAAGTTCATATTAACATGAAAATGGTGATACTTCAAGCATACTAATCAAAGTAATCATGTCTTCTCAAAATAACATGGCCAAAGAAAGTTATCCCTACAAAATTGTATAGTCTGGCTGTTTCTCTATCTTCATCACACAAAGTATCTAATCATGCACAACCCCGATGAAAAGCCAAGCAATTGTTTCATACTTTAATAATCTCAAACTCTTTCAACTTTCACACAATACATGAGCGTGAGCCATGGACATAGCACTATATGTGGAATAGAATGGTGGTTGTGGAGAAGACAAAAAGGGAGAAGATAGTCTCACATCAACTAGGCGTATCAACGGGCTATGGCGATGCCCATTATTAGATATCAATGTGAGTGAGTAGGGATTGCCATGCAACGGATGCACTAGAGCTATAAATATATGAAAGCTCAACAAAAGAAACTAAGTGGGTGTGCATCCAACTTGCTTGCTCATGAAGACCTAGGGCATTTTGAGGAAGCCCATAATTAGAATATACAAGCCAAGTTCTATAATGAAAAATTCCCACTAGTATATGAAAGTGACAACATATGAGACTCTCTAACATGAAGATCATGGTGCTACTTTGAAGCACAAGTGTTGAAAAAGAGATAGTAGCATTGTCCCTTCTCTCTTTTTCTCTCATTTTATTTATTTTTCTTTTTTATTTTTCTTCTTTTTTTTCTTTGGCCTTTTTTTTCTTTTTGGCCTTTCTGTTTTTCCCTCTTTTTTTCTTTTTGTAAAGTCCGAAGTCTCATCCCGACTTGTGGGGGAATCATAGTCTTCATCATCCTTTCCTCACTAGGATAATGCTCTAATAATGAAGATCATCACACTTTTATGGATTTGCAACTCAAAGCTAGAACAAGATATGACTCTATATGAATGCCTCCGGCGGTGTACCGGGATATGCAATGAATCAAGAGCGACATGTATGAAAATTATGAAGGTGGCCTTGCCACAAATACGATGTCAACTACATGATCATGCAAAGAGAAATATGACAAAAGTAATGCGTGTCATATGAACGGAATGATGGAAAGTTGCATGGCAATATATCTAGGAATGGCTATGGAAATGCCATAATAGGTAGGTATGGTGGCTGTTTTGAGGAAGGTACATGGTGGGTGTATGGTACCGGTGAAAGTTGTGCGGCACAAGAGAGGCTAGCAATGGTGGAAGGGTGAAAGGGTGTGTATAATACATGGACTCAACACTAGTCAAAAGAACTCATGTACTTGTTGCAAAAATCTAGAAGTCATCAAAAACCAAAGCACTACGCGCATGCTCCTAGGGGGATAGATTGGTAGGAAAAGACCATCTCTCGTCCCCGACCGCCACTCATAAGGAAGACACTCAATAAATAAAATTGTGCTCCAACTTCATCACAAAGCGGTCCACCATACGTGCATGCTACGGGAATTACAACTGTCAACACAAGTACTTTTCATAATCACCTCAACTAGCATGACTCTAATATCACTACCTCCATATCTCAAAACAATTATGAAGCATCATATTGATCATAGCATCCAATTCTTTTTCTATAATAGTTTTTATTATACCCAACTTGGATGCTCATCATTCTAGGACCAACTTTGTAACCATAGCAAATACCATGCTGTTCTAAAAGACTCTCAAAAAGATACAAGTGAAGCATGAGAGACTAGCAATTTCTTCAAAATTAAGTCACCACCGTGCTCTAAAAGATATAAGTGAAGCACTAGAGCAAAAACTATCAAGCTCAAAAGATATAAGTGAAGCACATAGAGTATTCTAGCAAATCCTAATCAAGTAGGCTTCTCCCAAAAGGTGTGTACAGCAAGGATGATTGTGGTAAACTAAAAAGCAAAGACTAATATAATAGACGATGCTCCAAGCAAAACACATATCATGTGGCGAATAAAAATATAACTCCAAGTAAAGTTACCAATGAACAAAGACGAAAGAGGGGATGCCTTCCCGGGGCATCCCCAAGCTTAGGTTTTTGGCTATCCTTGAATATATTGGGGGGCCATGGGCATCCCCAAGGTTAGGCTCTTGCCACTCCTTATTCCATAGTCCATAAAAGCTTTACCCAAAACTTGAAAACTTCACAACACAAAACTCAACAGGAAATCTTATAAGCTCCGTTAGTGAAAGAAAACAAAATCACCACATAAGGTACTGTAATGAACTCATTCTTTATTTATTTTGGTGTTAAACCTACTGTATTCCAACTTCTCTATGGTTTATAAACTATTTTACTAGCCATAGATGCATCAAAATAAGCAAACAACACACGAAAAACAGAATCTGTCAAAAACAGAACAGTCTGTAGAAATCTGTAACTAACGCAAACTTATGGAACTCTAAAAATCCTACCAAAATAGGAAGTCCTGGACAATTTGTCTATTGATCAGCAGCAAAAAGAATCAACACAAAAGCACTTTTCTGTGATTTAACAAAACTAAATTTGTGTGCGCAAAGTTTCTGTTTTTCAGCAGAATCACATCAACTATCATCATAGGTTATCCTATAGGTTCTACTTGGAACAAACACTAATTAAAAGATAAAAACACATCTAAACAGGAGGTAGATGCAAGATTTATTACTAAACAGGAACAAAAACAAAAAACACAAAGAAAATTGGGTTGCCTCCCAACTAGCGCTATCGTTTAACGCCCCAAAGCTAGGCATAAAAGCGAAGATAGATCTAAGTAGTGCCATCTTTGGCACTAAATTCATAAGTAGCCCGCACGATATATTCATAAGGCAATTTGACTTTCTTTCTTGGAAAGTGCTCCATGCCTTTCTTTAATGGAAATTGGAATCTAATATTCCCTTCCTTCATATCAATAATCGCACCAATCATTCTAAGGAAAGGTCTACCAAGAATAATAGGGCAAGAAAGATTGCAATCTATATCAAGAACATAAATCTACGGGCACCAAATTTCTATTTGCAACAATGAGAACATCATTGATCCTTCCCATTGGCTTTTTAATGGTGGAATCCGCAAGGTGCAAATTTAAAGAGCAATCATCAAGATCATGGAAACCTAGAATATCACATAAAGTTTTCGGAATCATGGAAACACTAGCACCCAAATCACACAAAGCAAACACTCATGATCTTTAATTCTAATCTTTATAGTAGGTTCCCACTCATCATTAAGTTTTCTAGGTATATAAACTTCCAAATTAAGTTTTTCATCATAAGATTGCATCAAGGCATCAACGATATGTTTGGTAAAAGCTTTATTTTGACTATAAGCATGAGGAGAATTAACAACGGATTGCAACAAGGAAATACAACCTTCTAAAGAACAATTATCATAATCAAATTCCTTGAAATCCGAGATAGTGGGTTCAATGCTATTTAGAGTCATGACCTCTCCAATCCTACTTTTACCAAATTTAGCATCAAGATCTAAAGACTCCGAATTCTTAGGATGCCTTCTAGGCAAAGTTGACTCATCATCAGTCCCATAATTATCAAGATTCATATTGCAAAACAAAGATCTAATAGGAGATGCATCAATAACTTTAAGATCTTCATCATTATTTTCATCTAACTTTTCTGGTTTGGCGGCCATCTTATTGACTAAGGTGACTTGCTTATCAGAAATTTTGGCTATAGCATCTTCAAGCCGGGCAATTTGAGAGTTCACACCATAAAATTCTTTATTCATATCATCAAGCTCTTTGTTCATAAACCCCAAAAAACCTTTTTGTTCCTTAAGCTCTTTTCTGAAGAAATTATTATGCTCAAATTGTAAATTTATAAAGCTTCTAATATTTGATTCAATCTCTCCCAACCTTCTAAGAAGGTGGTCGGAACCCTTAGGCAAAGCCATAAGGACAAACAAGCACACATGCAAACAGAAAAAGGCAAGCGAAAGAGAGAGGAGGAGATTGGGAAAGAGAGGGCGGATAAAACGACAAGGGTGAAGTGGGGGAGAGGAAAATGAGAGGCAAATGGCAAATAATGTAAATGCGAGGGAGATGAGTTTGTGATGGGTACTTGGTATGTCTTGACTTGAGCGAAGACCTCCCCGGCAACGGCGCCAGAAATCCTTCTTGCTACGTCTTGAGCTTGCATTGGTTTTCCTTGAAGAGGAAAGGGTGATGCAGCAATAGTAGCGTAAGTATTTCCCTCAGTTTTTGAGAACCAAGGTATCAATCCAGTAGGAGGCTCCTCAAAGGTCCCAAGCACCTACACAAACAAACAAAGAACTCGCAACTAACACAATAAAGGGGTTGTCAATCCCTTCACGGCCACTTGCGAAAGTGAGATCTGATAGAGATAGTATGATAAGATAAATATATTTTTAGTATTTTATAATATAGATGCAAAAAGTAAAGATGCAAATAAAAGTAGATTGAAAGAAAATATGATAAAAGATAGACACGGGGGCCATAGGTTTCACTAGTGGCTTCTCTCAAGATAGCATAAGTATTACGATGGGTGAACAAATTACTGTCGAGCAATTGATAGAAAAGTGAATAATTATGAGATTATCTAGGCATGATCATGTATATAGGCATCACGTCCGTGACAAGTAGACCGACTCCTGCCTGCATCTACTACTATTACTCCACACATTGACCGACTCCTGCCTGGATCTACTACTATTACTCCACACATTGACCGACTCCTGCCTGCATCTAGAGTATTAAGTTCATAAGAAGAGAGTAACGCCTTAAGCAAGATGACACGATGTAGAGGGATAAACTCATGCAATATGATATAAACCCCATCTTTTTATCCTCGATGGCAACAATACAATACGTGCCATGCAACCCTTTCTGTAACTGGGTAAGGACACTGCAAGATTTAACCCAATGCTAAGCACTTCTCCCATGGCAAGAAAGATCAATCTAGTAGGCCAAACCAAACTGATAATTCAAAGAGACTTGCAAAGATAACTCAATCATACATAAAACAATTCAGATGAGATTCTAATATTTCTCATAGATAAACTTGATCATAAACCCACAATTCATCGGATCTCGACAAACACACCGCAAAAAGAGTTTACATCGAATAGATCTCCATAAGAGAGGGGGAGAACATTGTATTGAGATCCAAAAAGAGAGAAGAAGCCATCTAGCTAATAACTATGGACCCGTAGGTCTGTGGTAAACTACTCACAACTCATCGGAGGGCTATGGTGTTGATGTAGAAGCCCTCCATGGTCGATTCCCCCTCCGGCAGAACGCCAGTGAAGGCTCCAAGATGGGATTTCGCGGATACAGAAGGTTACGGCGGTGGAAATTGTGTTTAGGTGGCTCTCTGGATGTTTTTGGGGTACGTAGGCTTATATAGGAGGAAGAAGTACGTCGGTGGCCGCCAAAGGGGCCCATGAGACAGGGGGCGCGCCCTATAGGGGGGGCGCCCTCCTATCTCGTGGAGGCCTCGGCTGCTTCTTGACTTGCACTCCAAGTCCTCTGGATCACGTTCGTTCCAAAAATCATGCTCCCGAAGGTTTCATTCCGTTTGGACTCTGTTTGATATTCCTTTTCTTAGAAATACTGAAATAGGCAAAAAAACAGCAATACGGGTTGGGCCTCCAGTTAGTAGGTTAGTCCCAAAAATGATATAAATGTGTAAAATAAAGCCCATAAACATCCAAAAGGGGTAATATAATAGCTTGGAACAATCAAAAATTATAGATACGTTGGAGACGTATCAGAATGCGAGGTGTTTGTCTGCTTTCTTGGCTGAAAGTTTTGGAAATATCCTGAAACCAGCTCGCTAAAAGTGGCAACTTATTTTGGCTCTTGGGCCGGCCCAAAGTGCTTGAACCAGTCCTCAACCACACCTTCAGCCCAGGCGCTGGCAGGCAGGCAACTGAATTGGCCAGAGGTAGGAACGGCCAAAGCCCAGTCAACCTTGGTCGATTACAAAAATGTGCAAAGTGGCCTACGTCACCATATGCAAAGCATGCACGTTCAAACGGACGTGAATGATCATTAGTTTCTGACAAAAGCTCCTGCCCCTCAATTCCCGACTCATTAACAACAAATTGAATATTACCATTAACTTGCTGACCCAAATCACGTACCTCATGAATTGCACATGAAATACGCTGGAAATTCGACCTATTTACCCTCGTTGGAGAAAGATTCCGATGATCGCCGGAAGTAGGAACTATGGCCTTACCATTCCGACCAACCACCGTCCATTCATCATCCAATTCTTTGTAAAAGAGAGCCTCCTCATGGCACCAATTAGGCCCACCATTGCCCCAAAGACTAAAACACATCTCAAATGCCACTTCAACCACTTTACCAGCATCGTAAATATGAAAAGCCACAGATTTTGAAGCAACCGAGAATTTGAAAGATCAATCTTTGAGGAAAGAAACACTAAAACCTTGCGAATAACCACCAAAAGTGGCCTATAGGGCAATACTTACCATGTGTATATCCAACTTGAATGATGCACGACAAAATGAGACCACCAACGTGAATTCTCTTTGACGAAATCCTGGAGAGAATACCACTGGATGACCAAACTTACTCCTCATACTCGCTTGAAACGCCTTGCCCCTCTCGAAGTTTAGTGAAAAAGGAGCCATGACTCCCTGAAAACTAAACCAAGAAGGTGGAAATCTGGCTAGGTGGTTGCCGTGACCGGAGTGGCCACAAGCAGAGGGCAGAAAGGTGGCTGCCGGGGCCGGAGTGGCCACCGGCAGAGGGCAGCAAGGTGGCCACCGGTGCCGGAGTGGCCACCGGTGCAAGGCTCCTAGGAGAGGAGAGGAGAGGAGAGGGTGGAAAAATAGGTTGTGTGGTTGAATTGGAGCTAGCCAAGTTACTTAAGGCCGGATTCATCAGAGAGATAAAACACCCGGACTGGCTAGCAAACCTGGTAATGGTACCAAAGAAGGATAAATCCTGGCGCCTATGTGTCGATTTCAAAGACCTTAACAAGGCCTGCCCTAAGGATCCCTTTCCCCTCCCCCACATTGATCAGATTATCGATGCTACCACAAGACACAACTCATTGTGTTTCCTCGATGCATACTCCAGATACCATCAATTCAAGATGAAGGAGTCTAATCAGGCCGCAACAACATTTATCACCCCATACGGGCCTTTCTGCTTCAACACTATGCCTTTCGGGCTCAAAAACGCCGGTGCCACCTATCAACGCATGATTCAAACATGCCTGGAGAAACAAATTGGCAAGACAGTTGAAGCATACGTGGATGACGTAGTCATCAAAACTAGGCACGTCGAGTCCCTAATAGATGATCTGCGTCTCACATTCACAACCTCCAAACATATGACATCAAGCTCAATCCAGAAAAGTGTGTTTTCAGCATTCCTGCTGGAAAGCTTCTGGGCTTCATTATTTCCAATAGAGGAATTGAGGCAAACCCAGATAAATCCGAGCTTTGTCACAGTTGGCTACGCCAACAAACCTTAAACAAGTCCAATAACTATCCGGCTGTGTGGCTGCTTTAAGCCGCTTTATCTCCAGACTAGGAGAAAAGGCGTTGCCACTCTATCGCCTTCTCCGACGCACTGATCACTTCGAGTGGACGGACGCGGCAATGGCGGGACTGGAAGAAATAAAGGCTCTTCTCGCAAGCAACCCAATCCTAGTCGCATAGAACGTCGGTGAACCCATGTTATTATACATATTGGCCACAGACCAAGTCGTAAGCGCGGTGCTCATCATCGAATGAGAGGAAGACGGACACAAATTCTTGCTTCAGAAGCCAGTATACTACGTATCCACCATCCTCACACCATGCAAATCCCGATACCCTCACTACCAAAAAATAGCATACGCGGTCTTCATGGCATCCCAGAAACTATGACACTACTTTCAAGAGTGTTCAGTAATGGTGGCCTCCGAAGTACCACTCAACGACATAATAAACAACTGTGACGCTATAGGCCGGATTGCCAAGTGGGCCATTGAGCTCCTCCCATTCGACATATCATAAAAACCGCACCGGGCCATTAAATCTCAAGTACTGGCCGACTTCGTCGCCGAATTGACAAAGGCCGAACTCCCTAAAGAGCATGACACATATTCCAACTCGGTCATGCACTTCGACAGCTCCAAAATGCTAGTAGGCTTAGGGGCAGGCGTTGTCCTAACATCCCCTACTGGTGATACAGTTCAGTACGTCCTCCAAATATTATTCACGAACTCCAAGAATGCAGCCAAATACGAAACCTTATTGCATGGTCTCTGGATGGCCGTCTCCATGGGCATACAACGCCTGGAAGTGCGTGGGGATTCAAACCTCGCAATATCTAAAATAAATGGAGATTTCGATGCCAAAGATCCGAAGATGGCGGCTTACCGTAACGTCATTCTCAAAATGTCGGCTCGGTTTGAGGGGCTCAAGTTTCACCATGTGGCTCGAGAAAGTAATCAAGCGGCCGATGTCCTTGCTCGCATCAGCGCCAAGCGCGACCCTGTCCCACCTAACATCTTTCTGGAAAGACTCTTCAATCCATCCGTGGTGTGGCAAGGGGAGAGCGGCAACACCAATCCGAATCCGAATACAACCCTAGATTCCGAACATATCAACATCATCGGGGGCTCAGCCACCGAAATTACACCATCGACCCATCTCATCATGGCAGTCATTGCCCCATGGACCGAACCCTTCTTGGCCTACCTTAATAGGTGAGAGCTTCCTGAGGATCAGAATGAGGCACGCTACATTGTGCGGCGCTCTAAAGTCTACAAGGTTCACGAGGGAGAACTCTACAAGAAAAGCGCTACCGGAGTACTTCAAAGATGTATCTCCGAGGAAGAAGGGCGGGAGCTCTTGGATGAAATTCATGCCGGTCTCGGTGGTCACCACGCGCAGCTCGGGCCCTTGTAAGCAAGGCCTTCCATACAGGTTTCTATTGGTCAACGGCCCGAGCAGACGCACAAGACCTTGTCCAACATTGTGTCGGATGCCAGCTTTTCACCAACCAAAGCCATATGCCACCCACCGCTTTACAAACAATCCCCATCACTTGGACTTTTGCAGTCTGGGGGCTTGATATGTCGGACCCCTTAAAGGAGGAAGCCATAAGAAAAAATATCTGTTGGTCATGGTGGATAAATTCACTAAGTGGATAGAAGCCAAACCAGTTAAAACGGCCAAAGCCGGGCCAGTGATAGACTTTATATCCGGTGTGGTGCACCTCTATGGTGTTCCACACAGCATCATCACCGACAACGGCTCCAATTTCACAGCCGATGAGGTGAAATCCTGGTGTACTAATCTGGGCATCAAGCTCGACTACGCCTTCATCTATCACCCACAAACCAACAGACAAGTCGAACGTGCCAATGGTCTTATTATGAGCGGCATTAAACCCAGGTTAGTGCGGTCTTTGAAAGAATCAGACAAGCACTGGGTCGAGGAGCTTGACTCCGTACTCTAGGGGCTGCGGACCACGCTCAATCGTTCTACTGGATATACACCTTTCTTCATGGTGTATGGCGCAGAGGTTGTGTTACCCTGCGACATTATTCATGACTCACCTCGAGTGCGCATGTATGAAGAGAGAGAAGCCGATTTGGATCGGCAAGACAACTTAGATGCCCTGGAGGAGGAGCGCGACGTCGCAAAAGCCCGTTCCGCATTTTATCAACAACAGGTCCGCAGGTATCAAAGTAGAGAAGTACAGGCCAAGACTTATAATGTTGGCGAACTTGTTCTACGCTTGCCGGAGAAGAAAAAGGACAAACTCAAGCCCAAGTGGGAGGGTCCCTTCATCATTGATGAAGTCCTCACCGAAGGAGCGTACCGACTGCGTGACGCATCAGCCAACCGCCTAGAGCCGAACCCATGGAACGCGGCCAAACTCTGAAGATTCTATGCCTAGCACCGGACTCTTCGTTCGTCTCCTTCTTCCCTTTTTGTGTCCATTATTTATTTTCCTCTCTTTTCACTTTTTTTTAAAAGCCATAAAGCTCTCGTGTGGCTAGGCAGCACAAGTACGACGCATACATTTTTGAATATGTACGTCAGTTATATATGGGGGCTTCCTGTACAGAAGTTTATTATTATTATTTTCCGAGCATCAAGCTCACCGCATATGTGTCTTTCCCGCGTATGCACCTTTTCTCCACCATTGTACGGAAGCTAGCGTTCTTAAGGGAATATTCGGTCGGCAGACTAAAGATGTCTTTTACTTGTCACATTATGAACCCCCCTGACATTATGTATACTGTGGTTTTTCGAACACAGTTCAGACATGCACGTTAACGCATGCTGACCCAGGGAAAGGAAACCTTAACGGAACTATTCTCCCTGGAAGATGTTTCTTACTATAAAAAAATGTAATATAACATAGCTAGACGGATACTTATCTGTTCAAGCAACTATGATATGCCTGGTTTCCACTCGTACCCTGGTATATCTTACCGAGCGGGTATTCGGAAACACTCCGCACCTTCGGGTCTAGAGGTTGAAGCGAAAAGGTCTGCCATGACAATCGTTCTACAATCCGACTAGGGAAAAATTTGTCAATTGAAGTACATAGTCACTTGGACTCAAAAACTTCTTCCTCTATGCCATCCAACAGGCTATCTAACCTACAATCCTGTTGGGAAAACTTGGCGGCTACTTGTACCTGGTCATATACCAAACTAACAGGAATTTCTTTTCCATTTGACCCTAAAGGTCCGACCCGGGCCATGTGATTCGGGTCAAGCTTGGTATACGAAGTTTTCACCATCGCCCAAGCCTCTCGCACCTTCCCGGCAGGCCGATATCTTCCATAATCGGAAGCGTCACCGTGCTCCCTTGAATAGTTGTACAAGCCCCCTCCATACTTCCTGGAGGGGACTCGGATGTCCATAAGGCCTTGGCAATGCTTTGCATCGCCTGCCGATCTCGCTCGTGCATTTGCGACAGCTCTTGTAGCAGATTGCTCGACGATCCGGACACCTCCTCTTCGGGACGGCCTGTCAATATACCTACAGACATAATTCTGTCAGTTTCTTCCCTAGCCGAATTACGCAGGGGTAAGTTTAAACACATACTAAACATGCCGCCTTGCAGCTTCTTATTCTCCTTCACGGAGTCAGCCAGCTGGGTCCGCACGTCTTTCAGCTCTTCGCCCGGTTTGGTGTGGGAATCTTGGAGTTTGTTCTTCTCATTCCTGACCCGTGTCAATATAAGTTGGCCCGTGCCCAATTGCCTTTGGGCTTCTGGACCTCCCGCTCGTGCGACTTCCGGTGCCTCTTCCAGATGGTCTGATGACTCTGCCATAAGATTTGCACCTGCATTAATAATCCTGGTATATGATTATGTTTTCTCGATAAGGGGAACATTACCAGACGCTGCCTTCTTGGATTTCTCTAGTTTGGTGGTAGCAGCAGCTAGCTAGGACTAACACTTTTTCAGCTCTTGAGACAACATGTTGTTCTTATCTGTGAGCACCTGTTCATACAGTGATCCTTAAATCATTGTTGCAACTGTTTCAAGTCTCAGGGGCTATTAGTATATAATTATCAAAATTATGCAAGTATGAACTTACCCGCATATCTCTCAAATACTGGTCTGTGGCTCTGAAAAGCCCATCTCAAGCAGCTCGGATGTATGCATCACCAGAGTTGAAGGCGTTGAAAGCCTCTTCTGAAAAACCGGGGTCGCAGAGAGCGGCCCGCCGGCGCCGATGATTAATGGTGCTTTCCACTTCGGAGTTTGCGACAGATACTTTATCCGAATCCTCCGCAGAAGGACAATCCAGTGTCACTTCCGCGTTAGCCTCGGTCCTCGAGATAGGGTCCGGAATCCGGCTCGTAGAGGCATGATCGGCAGGATCCCCGGACACAGTCCAATGAATGTTTTTCCTGATAAGACACAATGGATAGCGTCATACTCCAAGATGACAGCCATGGAGCATATTTAAAACCATACCTCTTCGATGAAGGCTCGTCCATATTTCTATTTGCCTTCCTCTTCGAAGGCCTGCCCGGCGTAGGCGCCGCTTTCTTGCGAGTTGCTTCAGGTGCATCGTGGCGCGCCGATCGCCTTCCCTTTAGAGCACAAGATAGTGTGGTGGGTAAGGCGGAAAGAGGAAATTATTTTGAAGGATAAGTCTCCTGATTACTTACATGCGACATAGGGAGAAGGCCGGGATAGTCAGGGATGATGGCCACTTCTGTGCCATCATGGCTTGCCTGGTAAAACACTCCTTCCCCAAGCTCCACGAATATACCCAGATCCTCTTCGAATTCGGGGTCAAGGGCCCGGTTGTGGTCCTCAGCTGGCTGTGGTGCGGGGATATGGATCTCCTTGGTGATTTTCCACCATTCCTGTTACAAATGGATGGATTAATATTTATGGAAACGGACTCAGGGAGTAAATGGAGTATAGTAATGGGATGGAAACACACCCAGTTGGGAGGGTTGTACATGGAAAATCCATGTCTGGGCTTAATGCGGATGAACTCCTCTTTCTCCCCTTTGTATAATCCGGACAATATTTTCGCCAAAGCAGCGGGAGTGTCCAGACCCTTCCGACCATAGCAGGTGGCATCATCTTCTCCATTGAAGTGCCACATAGGATGCCCTCGGTATTGGAGTGGCCGAACCCCTCGCATTATGGATATCGCCATAACTTCGACTATTGAAAATCCGGACTGAGCAAGCGTCTTTATCTTGCTCATCAATTGGAGGACTTCCGTGCTATCTTCATCCCCAAGGCTCCGAGGATGCCAGTTGAGGTGTTTCTTTAATGGAGCACCTGAAAATTCAGGAAGACCCATTTGGATTGGGTCGGGAAGGGAGACGTCCTTGATATAGAACCATTCGGAAGGCCATTCTTCGGATGCCTTCTTCGGTGTGCCAGACAGGTACCCGGTCCCAGCGATACGCCATATTTTTGCGCCGCCCACTTGTAATATTGACCCCTCTTGATTACGAGGGATGAGGCAAAACAACTTCTTCCATAACTCAAAATGGGCCTTACAGCCCAGGAATAGCTCACAAAGAGCAACATAACGCGCAATATGCAGGATGGAGGTAGGAGTGAAGTTGTGCAGTTGGAGGCCATAGTACTCCAGAAGCCCTCGGAGGAACAGATGGATTGGAAATCTGATGCCTCTCAACAAATAGGGAATAAAGCATACTCATTCCCCCCTGGATGGGTTGGGGAACTCCGCCTGCTCCCTACCATCGAAGGAAGCCAATCCGGCTTGAACGGGGACTAGATCTGCAGGGGGGAAGAAGTCCCTGTGTCTGCAGCTTCACTAGTTGGTCGTGGGAGACGGAACACTTTTCCCAGTCACCCTGTTTGGGGCCGTGAGGGCGGGAGCAAGAGCTAGGAGCACTAGCCATGTTGGGGTGGTTTCTGCTGGCAACCTCTGAGGATTCCGCGCTTGGTGTGGGCTGGATCTGAAGATCCCCATCTCTTTAAATAGACGACTTTCTTGTATGGTCAGGGTGGTAAGTGTAAAAATGCCCCGACCTCTCGTATTCGCTTGACACGTGGAAGCTGAAATCATGAAGGTGCAGAAGCCGATGAGCCCGACATTAAATGGAAAGCCGGAACTGCTCTTTAAGTCAGGTACTTTGAAGAATTCGGAGAAGGAACCCGCCTTGCAATGCCGAGGACAATCTGCGCGCCGGACTCATCGTCATTGAAGCCTGGTTCGGGGGCTCCCGAGGAAGTCCTGGATTAAGGGGTCCTTGGACAGCCGGAAAATTAGCATGGGCCGGACTATTGGGCTATGAAGATACAAGACAGAAGACTTCTTCCCGTGTCCAGATGGGACTGTCCTTGACGTGGAAGGCAAGCTTGGCGATTCGGATATGTAGATTCCTTTCTCTATAACCGACCTTGTATAACCCTAGCCCCCTCTGATGTCTATATAAACCGGAGGGTTTCGTCCATAGACAACAATCAAAATCATAGGCTAGACTTCTAGGGTTTAGCCATTACGATCTCGTGGTAGATCAACTCTTGTAATACTCATATTCATCAAGATCAATCAAGTAGGAAGTAGGGTATTACCTCCATAGAGAGGGCCCAAACCTGGGTAAACATTGTGTCTCCCGCCTCCTGTTACCATTAGCCTTGGACGCACAGTTCAGGACCCCCTACCCGAGATCCGCCGGTTTTGACACTGACAGGGGGGGCATGGTGGTGGAAGGCGGTTCAGGAGAGGGTAGGGCAGTGGCGGCAGGCAGTTAGGCATGTGGCGGGCTGAGAAGATGAACCGTGCATCAGTTTCGGAGGTTGAAGAAGCCCTTCTAGCCATCCATGTTGCATCCAACGGCTCACAAGAGTCGACTAACCCAAATTGCTCCTTCAGATTGCATGATCCATGTGGCATTCAAGGTCTCAAAGGTAGATTCCATGTCCGCACCAGGTTTGTGGGCTCGGTGCGGGCGCGACCGGCTTCTGCCACGACAACCACCATGGGCGCCTCCTTCGCGCGGGTGGAGACGACAATGACACGCTAGTTCCTCCTCGCCGACATGCTAGAGCACGCGCTCGTCCTCCTCTTCGTACGCTACGTGAATAGACGCAGCTCCACCAGCTGCTCGCGTGCTTGGCAGCGCGGCGGCATCGCGAGGAGGGACTGCAGACGACGTGAGCAAGCGATCCTTCGGCTTCATGACACAGGGATGGCGGCGACACGACGGTGATGGGCGAGAAATTGTTGACCGGAGCAGGCGGGCGCTGGCATGCGCAACAGTGGCGGCGGCATATTGATGAGTGCGTGTATGGGAGCTTAGTTTAGTTTTATATAGGGTTGGTCAAACTTTAAAGAAAACCGTACTAGTACACGTAAACATTAGACTGAGGCAGCGCTTATATTAGTTACCACAGCCACGATACGGAATCCTATGCAAGCGCGTGAACTGCGGCCGCACGGTCGATCGAACGGTGCATCACCGTGTCGTGCTTGAAGGACATCCACCAAACCTTTTTGTGTGTGTGAAAACAATCCCCGAATATTACTCAACTTTTTTTCCTGGAAAAGTTCTTGATGCTACAATATTTCCATATATTTGAATTTAGCATTAGTTTGTGTTTATTTGGATTTGTACGTTTTAGGTGCACCCTAGTTTTTTTAATACTGATTTTGTGTGTGTGACTGAGAGAGAACGTGTGTATGTGTCCATATGTGTGTTGTGGCGGAAGGGCAATGTGGAGACGGTGTGCGTGTGATAGAGACATAGAGAGGTGTGAATGTGCAAATGATCATGCATGAGTGAGACATAGACAGATGCTGATACGTTGTGTATACATGAGAGAACGGTCTTCTATTTTACTTGTGTGTGTGTGTGAGAGAGAGAGAGAGGAGCATCCGTAACACAACAACCATCTCTCTCGATTCGTCCGTTCCTCGCACGACCGCATGTAACACATGCATCAACGCGCACATTTTGACACCCTCACCCGGCCCTTGCCCACCTCAAGGCCCGCAAATCGCTCTCTATCTCGCACGCACAATCTCTTCGTGAATACCCTGTTTAGCATGTAGCTTTCCATCACATACACACACATTCCTCTCCATAGGTTTGTTTTCTCTCAATATCTGACACACCCACCCACCCACCCACCCACCCACACACACACACATACACACACACACACACACACACACTCCCCCGAGCACACAATTCATCCCCATCCAAGGTTATATGGCGATCACTCTCGCTTGTGCTTCTCTGCACCCCAACATGCACAACACCTCAATCTTCAAAGAGGACATGAAGGAGATCAAAGACAGGGACCACACTGCGCTAGAGTATGCAGGGCCATTTGCCCCCACCCTCTCTCTCCCACACAAAATTACCAATCCCTCTCACCCCCGCACAAAATTATCAATCCCTCAACCCACGAGATCCTTCCCCTCTTGTCCATGTTTTTCCAGCTCTCTCGTCAAACCTGTTGTCTCTTATCCTTCCACGTGTACAGAATCCGGATGCACACGCATCTCACGTATATTACATGTCTCCATCTTTCCCACAGACCTAACTTCTTCCTCTCTCTCTCTCTCTCTCTCTCTCTCTCTCGTTAGTGTTGTCTCCTACTCTCTCGTCCACATACATACTATCTTTCCCGCCCTATCTGCTCCATCTTTGCAAGGTCTCTCTACATGTTTCATTCACACATTGGGATATGTTCAAAATGTTGCTTTTATAATGGATGATGTAGAGTTATGATTGGTTTTGTTGCATCCTACACAGTAATAACTATGGAATGAATTTAGATTCTCATTTGGCTGGGATTATGAGAGTTTGAGCATGTTGTGAAGTACTATAGACCTCGTATACATCTTGGAATTTGACAATGATTGTAACTATTGAATTGTGTAGACCATTACATTCGAAGTCAGTAGCCTAATATATTTATTTCACAATTACAACAAATGATTAATTCACTACAAACTAAGAAAACAAATGTGTACTCCCTTCGTTTTTATTTAAGTCCGCGTATTAGCATTGGTCAAAGTCAAGTTTTGTAAACTCTCAGAAAGTTTATAACAAAAAATATTAACATATACAATAACAAATAAATACCATTAGATTCATTATTGAATGTACTTTCACATCATACATATTTTTTATGGTAAATGTTTATATTTTTCTATAAATTTGGTCAAACTTTAGGAAGTTTGACTTCGGTCAAACCTAATATGCAGAGTTAATAAAAACGGAGGGAGTACTAGCAGTTACTAGTACTACTCGGTAGTTGCTTAGCCAAATCACCCAGCACGCCACATGGGGAGTTCAGTGTCGGAAAATCTCCCGCGGCCCTGATTCAAGCAGTCGGAAGTTACCATCATAGCCTTTGAAACAGGCCTACGGATGACACTTGGTAGGAGGCTGTTTTTGTAACTTTAGGTTCACCCTACCCAGCCAACCCCGCCCCGGCACCCAAAGTAGTACACCTGAATACTCCCCATTTTCTATCCCCACCGCAAAATAGACTTCTCCACGGCACCGCAGCCATCGTGCTCCTCCCCATCTACATCGGCGCACTCGTCCACCGCAGCGCATCTGCCTCATGGACGACCTCGTATGCCGCACTGGAGCCAGTCCACTATCGTCGTCGTACACTGAGCCTCTTCCCCGGCACCATCTTCCATGGTCTCGGATCTGCTTCCCAGAAGCCGACGCCAAGTGCAGAAGCACCACCATTGTGGACAATGAACTGACTCCCGTTGCCGACCATGATGCACAGAGGCCGCCACGACCATCGTTCTCCTCCTTGATTGGTAATGTGTGTATTGAATCACTTAGCAGTACATGTGCAGTTCCAATTTTGTTCATACCTACCCTTCAAATTTCCTGGTTGCTATTGTTCCCGTAAAAGTAATTGGTTATAGCCTCCATTATCCAACAGAATATCAGCTTGTAATTGTGCGTCGCTCCTATATCGCGCTGTGCTTAGGTAGGTTCTTCATCTACAACCAGTAGTGTGGCAAATGATGGAAAGTTTTTTAGAACTAGCAAGATGCCCATGCATTGCACGCATCAAGATGCATTTGTATGAGTAGTTTATCTTGTGGGAGAAAAGGATGAAGAGGGAAGGCCTTAAGCAAATCTGGAGAGGGGTGTGGGTATCTTTCTGCAAAATTGCCATAATTTCCTTACTACCCGTCGGATATAAATTGGACGGCCTATACTATAGGATGGCAGGCACACCATCATCACCAACTCTGTTTTTTAAAGAAACAAACCTAGCAAGATGCCCATGCGTTGCACGGAACATCAAGATGCATTTGTATGAGTAGTTTATCTTGTGGGAGAAAAGGATGAACGAGGGAAGGCCTAATTTACAAATGTGGAGAGGGGTGTGGGTATGTTTTTGCAAAATTGCCACTGTTTCCTTCCTATCTGTCAGATATAAATCGGACGGCCTATATTGCAGGATGGCAGGCACACCATCATCACCAACTCTGTTTTTTATAAGAGTAGAGAAAAAAAGTATAGAGTAGAGAAGTAGAGATAAATATTAAATATAGAATAAATATAATAGTAGCGGAGTAGAGATAGCAGAGACGTCGAGAAAGGATCACGCGTGCGTGGGAAAAAGCGTTTTGGCGCGCAGCGTCTGGCGCGCTTTATAAAATCCAACGCCCTCCCACCGCTCTGTGCATTGCCACCGCTCTCTCCCCGCTCTGTGCCTCGTCACCGCTCTCTCCCTGCTCTTTCTCGCCTCGCCGCTGCCGCACCACCATGCCGCCGCATCGCCGGGAAACTTGGGGATACCGCGGCATCCGCGCGCGCCCCTCCGGCGGCTTCTCCGCGGAGATCCGGTTCGGCAGGATGTGCCTCGGCCTCGGCAATTTCGACACCGCCAACAAGGCCGCCCGCGCGTACGACGCGGCGGCGTGGCACCTCCGGTGGCCTCATAGAACACTGAACTTCCCCAATGTGCCAACGCAGGAGCAGGCGCAGGAGGTCGCACCTCTGCTGCGGCTTATCACGGACGAGGATCGTCGCGACAACCGGAGGTGGGAGCACCGTCTTGGCATCACCGAGATGGATGAGGAAGCCATGGCGCTGTGGCGCCAATGCTTCCAGTAGGACATCATCAATGAGCGCGAGTTCTACGCGCAAAGGAGGGCGGAGAGGGAGAAGAGGAAGGGGGAGCGAGCCGCCTATCGTGAGGACAAGCGTAGGCGAAAAGCGGACACTCAATTCAACATGAGGCTAGGAGCAGCGTCGCCCTGGGAATTCAATGACAATCGGTATCTTCACGCCTACATTCAGACGTCAGAGGAGGACATCACTGAGGAGGAGTCGGACGACGAGGAGTAGTTGAATTATCTATTTTTTATCTATCTATGCCGAGAACTATCATCTACTCTCTAGTCTCTACTCTCTATGTCTACTTCTCGATCTCAGCACTGTAAACACTTTTTAAAGAGCCGCGCGTTGTGATTCTGTTGGAGATGCTCTAACATGGCAGATGAGTGCTTTAATGTTTCCCACAAGATGCGTGAGTATTACTAGTAGTATATTTTTCTTGCCATGTTGAGATTTTCAAACCACGAGTGCGAACATGCAGAGGAGCAATGAAGACCAAACACGGGATATTGGGGACATCTTCAAGGAGTGTGGCAAGTTAAAGAGGAGATGCACCGAACCTGTAAAACGAGCTTTGGTAAGTAACACCTTTCAATTACTTTCGTTTAGCCTCGTGTTCATCGATGTGTATATGTTGTAGTTTCTGTTTCTCTTAGCCTTGTGTTCTTCGATGTGTAATAAGAAGAGTCTTAATCGTCCTAATGCTTTCATTTTTAGCTTGATGTAGCAAGTGGGTGTTCTCACCTTGTAGTCTGTTTTTATTTATTTATTTCCTTTTGAATTCACTTCTCCGAGTCCTGTTTATCTGGCTTCTACTAAATGGATCTGGGTTGCTCTGAGTATTGATCTAAAAAAGAAGTAACTTCATGTCAGGATGCAGTTCCTGCGAGGAGGGAAGTATGGTCAACCTCGAGATCATGTTTCCAAAATGAGGCTGGATTACACACAAGGTGCTAGTTCCCTAATGATGCTGGATTAGACACAAGGTGCAAATTCCCAGATGATGTTGGATTACACACAAGCCAGGTGGAGTCGTCAGCTGTTTGTGTCCTCATGGCTCTAGTAAAGGCTGAAACAAAGTGTGCAGCAGCCCTTGAGAATGTAGCTGAGTTCCTGAAGAAGCAAAAAGAGCAATCAGATGCTCTCTTCACCCAAGCCAAAGAATAGATGGAAGAAGACAGAAATAAGCTAGCAGAGGCAGAGCAGGCTAGGTGTCTCCTGCTATCTAAAACTGTTGTCAATACAAAATTTCCTTCATAATAGCTAGGTTCAAATGTCTATCCAAGTCAGCATGCCTGTTGTGGTGTCCGTGCATCTACTGATGTGGCACCAAATAATTTTTTTGGGTCATGTAATAACAGCAATTACTTTCCAAACAATAACAGACGAAGCATTGGACATGGTATAGTTCACGCGCAAGCCCGACATTCCAAGTTCAACTTCCACATCAAACTCCTATTCACAGATATCTGCACATTCATAGGTAATGTCCACAACCATGATTCACTTCAAAGCCAAAAAATGTGAGGAGAGTTATAAATAAAGAAAACCTCTAGTTCCTGCTACCAGTGCGAGCACAACAAGTCAAGACCATGCGTAATTAATTATATTTTGGTCATTTTTTGTGTTCTAAAATGCCGGCCGGCTCGCGGAAGGACGTGTTGCTGGCACACGCGCGGATTCAATGGAGGCAGGTGGGGCAGTCTGAAACCGATTGCATGCGGCGAGGAGGCGTGTTCAGCCGGGCCTGCAGCGAGTGGGGCCCTCTTGGCTGGTGCGCGGGTTCAATGCAAGTGCTATGAGAGGTCGCGTCCGGTCAGAGCAATCACTCCCTCCAGTCCTTTTTTGTTTGCGTATAACAAAATCTCGTTCTCCATTCACATTTTACAAGTAAAATTCGTGGACAAACTTTGACCCAAAATACGATGGGGACTAGTAAACCAGAATGGAGGTAGTATTTTTTTGATCAAAGATGGGTTTCCCCCTTCCCATTTTCATTACTAAAAACCAACATCTACACCATAGTATTTGCCCAAGAACTACCAGGTTCGACATCTCGCAAGATAAACCCATACAACCATATGCCAAGGAGGTACGTAGTAGTAGTTATGAATTCCATTTTCGCTCAATACCAATCGTTCTAAAAACTACTTAGTACGTATAATGCGCCATTGCGATACTACCAAACAAAGTTTATTTTAATGAAAACTCTAATGTTCCTAAATTTTATGTACTTTCCCAATATCGACGATTCGCAAGATAATAGCTATTATTCTTTTAAGTTACCTATTATTTGAAGTTAGTCGCTATGGTGAAATTGGTAGACACACTGCTCTTAGGAAGCAGTGCTCAAGCATCTCGGTTCTAATCCGAGTGGCAACATTCTTGAAAAAGAATACAATAGATTAGAAATCAATTCGAAATTTACAATTTTGTAATGGGACCTTCCCCTTATGACATTTGCAACTTAAAATCGGAACTCTTAACCCCGCTAAAAAAATGATATTTTAAACATGGCTACTCGGTCTGTGGCAACTGGCGAGCCACCGCCTCCAAGTCATTCACCTGTGGTCCCGACCATCAACTCCTACGGATCAAATTATCACGCGAGCTGACTATTCCTACAAAGGTGCGCTCCACCACGTACCCGGTACCCGCGCATGCAGCAATCGGGCACCTAGGGTTTTAGGGCTTATTTGTTAATGGTGCCTTTACGTAACTCTCATGTGTGAGACATAGCGAGAGACCAACTGCGTGCGTGCGCCTCTTCTCTTTGTATATGTACTCCACCGTTTTTCTGGTGTCCAAAAAATTATATAGTGGTAATAACTACTAGCAA
The DNA here is from genome assembly GCF_018294505.1 of Triticum aestivum. NCBI lineage: Eukaryota > Viridiplantae > Streptophyta > Magnoliopsida > Poales > Poaceae > Triticum > Triticum aestivum. The sequence goes on along the minus strand of NC_057795.1, from coordinate 330,734,657 downwards.
TGTGCCAATGCGTTGCCACATGATCAAAGTAGATTAATACATATTCACCGATTTGATAGAAAAAAAGAGTCTAGTTTTGAAATACATATATCACTAAAATATGTTATGTTACTCAAAATATATTCCTTTGGCGGTTTTGATGAGATAAGGGAGGAATGTTGTTGGTTTCAAGATTCGAGAAGTGGTATATGTCTAATTTCTACTCTTACTAGCAAGATGCCTGTGCGTTGCACGGAACATCACGATCTTGTGGGAGAAAAGGATGAACGAGGGAAGGCCTTCTCTGCAAATGTGGACAGGAGTGCGGGTAAATTGCCATAGTTTCCTTCCTATCCGTCATATATAAATTGGACGGCCTGTATTGCAGGATTGCAGGCCCACCATCATCACCAACTCTGTTTTTTATCCCTGCTCTTATAAAAATCATAGTTGGTGATGATCTTGTGCCTGCCATCCTGCAATATAGGCCGTCGGATCTATATCTGACGGATAGGAAGGAAACTATGGCAATTTTGCAAAAAGATACCCACATCCGTCTCCATATTTGCAAATAAGGCCTTCCCTCGTTCATCCTTTTCTCCCACAAGATAAACTACTCATACAAATGCATCTTCATGTTTCGTGCAATGCATGCGCATCTTGCTAGTTGTTGCAAAAAGCCCATGTGTGAGAGAGAGAGAGAGGAAGAGAGGAGGAGGATGGAGTGCATGTGTGACAAAGACACAAAGAGTGTGTGTGTGAAAGGTATTAGCTTAAAATGAGGCGATAGTGTGTGTGTGCACGATCAAGAGGGCGTGTCTCAAGAAGGGAAGAAAAATCTACATAGATACAAGGAGCGGGAGAGAGACATGTATGCGATAGTGGAAGCACGAGTGTGCGGGTGTATAAACTGTCGGCGTTCTGGGAACGGGGGTCCCCAAACTTGCCTGCCTACGGCCTGTAGTGCGGCTCAGTCGGTGGCCCAGTACAGCCCGTCTTCATAAACCAACACTCAAGACCCTCGCGAGGGGCCAAGCCTCGCGGGGCGGATGTCGGTGTCAAAACCGGCGAATCTCGGGTAGGGGGTCCCGAACTGTGCGTCTAAGGCTAATGGTAACAGGAGGCGGGGGACACAATGTTTACCCAGGTTCGGGCCCTCTCTATGGAGGTAATACCCTACTTCCTGCTTGATTGATCTTGATGATATGAGTATTACAAGAGTTAATCTACCACGAGATCATAGAGGCTAACCCTAGAAGCTAGCCTATGATTATGATTTTTGTTGTCCTACGGACTAAACCCTTCCGGTTTATATAGAAACCGGAGGGGGCTAGGGTTACATAGAGTCGGTTATAGAGAAGTGAATCTACATATCCGAATTGCCAAGCTTGCCTTCCACGCAAAGGAGAGTCCCACCCGGACACGGGGCGAAGTCTTCAATCTTGTATTTTCATAGTCCAACAGTCCGGCATAAGCATATAGTCCGGTTGTCCGAGGACCCCCTAATCCAGGACTCCCTCAATAGCCCCTGAACCAGGCTTCAATGACGATGAGTCCGGCACGTAGATTGTCTTCGGCATTGCAAGGCGGGTTCCTTCTCCGAATACTCCAAAGTAGATCTTGAACACAAGAATCGTGTCCGGCTCTACAAAACAAATTCCACATACCACCGTAGCGAGCACAATATTCCACAAGTCTAATCTGCTGACAACTTTCCCATAGCATGACATCACGTCGTGGCCCGGTCATTATTTGAACCGTTTTTTCAACCTGCTACTTCACATCTTGCGAGGCGATTTTATTGGCACGTCTTGTCGAAGCAGAGATCGTGTCCCCTTATCATGGGATTCTCATCAATATGGGTGTGGGTAACCCAACCGCACCATTAACACGGCTCTTGGGGAATAAGCGAGTTTCCAGGGCAAGTGGGGAGGCGCATGATTTCTACTTCCTTTATAAAGAGACAAGGATTCCCCTTTTTCACCCACGCCTTCTTCTTCCTCTGCTCATCCATTCTCTCTCGCTCGAGCTCCAGTGCCCAAGCATTCACCTTCTCCGCCCACATAGGCCCTCCAAAAATGTCCGGATCTAGAGCAGGAGGCAAGTGGATGGCCTCTGCCGTCCAGGAGAAGGATATCATGAAACTTCAGGAGGCCGGGTATCTGACCAAGAAGATCGGCCACCGCCTTCTGACGGAGGGACAGATTGTCCCTACTCCGGAACCCCACGAGAGGGTTGTATTCCTCCCACACTTTGTCCGCGGGCTAGGGTTTCCCCTCCACCCATTCGTTTGTGGCATTATGTATTACTATGGGATCGATTTTCATGATCTATCCCCCAAATCCTTCCTCAACATCTTGACATTCATCGTCATGTGCGAGGACTTCCTCCGCATCTCTCCACACTTTGGATTATGGCTGAAGATTTTCAATGTGAAGACCAAGGTGGTGAGCGGTGAGCACACTGAGTGCGGAGGAGCCATGGTGAGCAACATGTCCAACGTCACATGGCCATCATGTACCTTCAATGATTCCGTCAAAGGGTGGTAACAACAGTGGTTCTATGTCACTAAGCCACGTGGCACAAAATTGGTCGCAGCTCCCGAATTCAGATCCGGAGCTCCGTTGTGGCTTACATCCTGGCCCAAGAAGGGCCTGAACTGGTCTTCGCCAGATGAGTTGGCGGTGCTCCAGGCGCGTGTCAAGGGTATGGAGGACAAGAATATCAAACTCGTCAACATCGTCCAGGTGATGTTAGTTCGCCAGATTCTCCCTTGTCAACACAGGGCTTGCAATTAATAGGAATCCGACCTGGCCAAGCACCAGACCCTACTAGGGTTCTTCGACTGATCGCACAAGGACATCTGGAAGGTGCTCTTTAATTCTGGAAAATCGTGGCCGGATTCAACCGAGGATCGCAGGTACCAACTGTCCCCACCCACGAGTTCGGTAAGTCTTCGTATGTTGGCAAGTCATATGCTTTATCTGCATAATCCGAGGGAAATGCTTAATGTATTTTCCCACAACTCTCCTAGGGCTAGACGAAGAAGGCAGGGCAGATCTACTGCCCAGCCTAGCTGCCAGAAGAACCAGCTGGCCCACTTCTGACGAAGATGCTGGTCCTGGCACCTTACAAGGCGCCGAAGAAGAAAGCCAAGAAAGAGGCCAAAGAGACCAGGGGCAGTCTTCATCGCCAAGGCACTTCAGACGTAATATCCGAAGACTCCGAGGCCTGCTCTTCCTCCAAAGAGGATGGGGAAGAGGAGGAAAGCCGATCCCCCCAGCGAGGGGGAGAAAGAAAAGGACGGCCTCCACACATTTGGAGGCTGAGTTGCCTAAGAAGGGAAAAACTCTCCTTCCGGAGGAATCCGCCACCGCCGCCAACAACAGCCCGGAGTGGGATCCCAGGGTCCAGCCCCTGGTGAAATCGTGAGTATATAAAACCCGGACATGTTTGTGCATCCAGACTCACTATCGTATGATGTTTAATCGCATTGAGTCACACCTTTTTTGCAGTCCGGCGAGGTTCCGCGCCGAACAATCCTCATCGGAGTATTCACTTGGTTCGGATGCTATGGACAGCGGGACACCCCCGATGGCCCCCTCCCCAAAACACGTGAATGACACCTGGGTATCATCCCAAAGGGACCCAACCCGAGGAGGGGGCGGGGAGATTGTCAAGGCGGCGCCAGAGGGTCAAACCTCGGTGGCCGGACACACAGGGGAAAAGACTCCCATGGATATCGATGGCGGGGGCTATCTTGAATTCGGCCCCCAGCTGGACCCAGTTCCGGAGACCAACACGGCTCCAGAATCAGGCAGGCAACCTCCCTCGACAGAAGGGGGTGCGCCTTTTCCTAGCGGCAACCTCTGCCCAACCAGAGGTTCCGGATACCTTATCTGCAGCGCTGAAGAGCGCCTCCATCATTGAAGAACACCGTGCCCTTATGGGTGCGGTGATTGAGAAGATTCAGTCTGCTGAAAGCGGGCTGAATAAAGCCTGCATCAGCCTTATAACGGGCTTTGAGGTATGTTGTGAGGTTTCAAAGAGTGTCATAGTATAGATAGTAGCCCCTGATACACTGTTCAGTGTTCGAAAGAAAGAACCGGACAGAGGATCAAATATATGTTTGCAGGAGACTTACCTTGTGGTACCTCTCCCTCCTTTGTTTTTTGTAAGCAGACATCTGTAGTGACTGCTGCCTCTCATACTGCGGAAGTCTCTGGAATGAAGCAGAGTCTGGAACGGGCCAAAGAAGAACTTGGCCAAGTGAAAAAGCAGTTGAAGGATAACCAAGGTATGCAAAAAACCTTGTTCGCATTCAGTGCGAATGAATAATTGAGTATGCTGAAATTTTTTCATGATGTTCTCTAGGGGCGACGGCCGAAGTCGAGGCTCTTAAGAAGGCGGTGGCCGAGGCCGAGAAGAAGGCAGCCACAGAGCAGGCTCTTCATGAAAAGCACGAGGCCAGGGTTATTGAAGTTCAGCAAGAGCTCCAAGAGGCCGTGAAGAAATGCGAGACCTTGGAGCAGAGTTTAACGGAGAAAGAATCTAAACTCACCAAGGCTCGTCAGGCCGCACATGATGCCTGGGGCGAAGCCCAAGGCGCCCTGCAGGAAATCTAGGAGGCCAGGAAGATCGCGGCGGGTAATGATTTTTCTATGCAAAGCAAATATTTAAAGGGAGAAAATCATGTTACTAATTTGAATTCGGATTTCTCCATAGGTGTTTGCGGAACTACCGCACAGCGTATCTGATGCCGCACAATTCTACCGAGCTGAAGAAAGGAGCTCCACGGAGAAGCTCTTCTGGTCGCAATATCTGGCGCCAGAGTATCCAGTGCCCTTTGCCGACCAACTGAAACAGCTGATCGAACTGCATAGGGCGGCCTAGCCATGAAGGATTTGATTATTCGGCTATGGCCCACCGAGGCAATTCCCAGCACCTACTTCGGGCTCGTGAAGCTGCTTGTAAGTGCCTGCCCTCGGCTTGAAGTCATCAAGCGGTTGGTTTGTATGGAAGGTGCGCGAATGGCCTTCGCCCGTGCAAAGGTGCACTGGGCGAAGATGGATGCCGAAAAGCTGATGACCGAAGGACCGGCTGCGGGGAAGGAGCACCGCAAGCCCGAGTTATATTATGACAATGTCCTGAAAGGATCCCGCCTATGTAGTGTTGAACAAGGTCATTTATATGATATAATGCATTTTATTTGAAAATTTTACCTCCTGTGCGGCCGTTTTATATATTAATCCTAAGAGTTGCCGAGTCGTCGGCTTCTGCCCCCACGAAGGAAGTACGGGGGTGTTCGGGATAAACCTGAGCACTCTTTACCCCAGTTTTGGGTCCTTGAAGGAGGTGTTCAGCGCAACGAACCAGGCAATCGGACTATAAGGCTTTATCACCCTCACTTAGCCATAGGAGTTTGACAAAAGAAAGGTAGGCGCAGCCCCTGGTGTTCGGAAGACCACACTACGGGCTCTATAAGCACCTGATCGGAAGAAAAAGCCGACCCATCGCACGCTGCATTAGTTATCACATAATGCGGAAGAAATCCTTAAAGATTTTATAACCTCTCGAACAGCTGACCAGCTCTTGCCGTATCATGACAGTCAGTTTTCGGCTTTCTCTACTGAGGCGCTCGTCCAGAAGAACAGGGACACAATCACAGTAGTTCTCCCTTTACTACCCTAGCCGATATAGCGGAACGTAGGGTAGCAAGCACAGGAGCCGGACAACCCAACTATTGACCCAAGACATGATTTGGAGCCGATGCATATAATGCTATAAGTTCGGGGTGCCGAACGACCATGAAGGTATTCGGACTTTATTGCCGTATTATGGGTACAACGAGGCCCCTGGCATATTAAGGCCTACCGTAGTGTACAGATACCATTTGACAAAGAATATCAATAAGAAAGAATAGAAAGTAAGCATCATACGAAGCCACGTGTTGTAATTGAGTAATACGTCGAGGCATACGAGTACAAGTAGTGCGATAAAAATAAATATGTCTTCAGAACCTGCTGAGACCAGGGGGGAGGCTGTGTGCGGATCCTGGTAATAATCGGATGGTCATCAAGGGGAATATCTAAGGATTCCCTTACGCGTTCGAGCTGTTTCCCTCCTTGGTATGTTCGTCCCCTAATGGGTATGGTTGCCATGTCGCCAGTGATGGCCTACACAAAAGTGGACCTACAAAGAAAATGCAAAAAATGTTTGAGTGCCACGGAGTGGTTAAGCCGCATTGTGTGTCCTAACCTAGCTTTGCATCCGCCTATCGCCGGAGTGGTTAATTGAGCTCTTGACGAGCTGGGCTATCCTGCCACGGAGTAGTTCGGACTCTTTTGATGGTGTTTGGGAACCTGGCTGTCGAATGAAGGTTCGATTGAAAAATGCCACTCTACACTTCTACTATTAAGGCGGCGGTGTGCTCTTCAGTACGGAGGGAGCGTTCGACTTTGCCATTATTTGTTATGACGCCGCGTGGACCAGGCATCTTGAGCTTAAGATAAGCGTAATGTGGCACCACGTTGAATTGAGCGAATACGGTTCGTCCAAGCAGCGCATGATAGCTGTTGCAAAAAGGGACGATATCAAAGATCAACTTTTCGTTACGGTAATTATCCGGGGGTCTGAAGACTACCTCCAGAGTGACGGAGCCTGTACAGCGGGCCTCCACGCCTGGTATAACACCTTTGAAGGTGGTTTTAGTGGGTTTGATCTTTGAAGGATCGATGCCCATCTTGCACGTAGTATCCTAATAAAGCAGGTTCAGACTGCTGCCTCCGTCCATAAGGACTCGTGTGAGGTGGAATCCGTCAATTATTGGGTCAAGGACTAGTGCGGCAGAGCCGCCCTGACGGGTATTGGTCGGACGATCCTTGCGGTCAAAGGTGATCGGGCCGGACGACCATGGGTTATATTTTGGGGCGACTAGCTCCGTTGCGTCGATGTCCCTAAGTGTGCGCCTCCGCTCCCGTTTGGGAATATTGGTGGCGTTTATCACATTCACCGTTTTAATTTGCGGGGAAACTTATATTGCCCTCCTGTGTTCGGTGGCCGGGGCTCCTTGTCGGCGTCATTGCTTTGCGACCCCTTCTCCTTGTTTTCGGCACCTGACTTGTCGGCTTGTTTGAAGACCCAGCATTCTCTATTGGTATGATTGGCTGGTGTTCCTGGGGTGCCGTGAATTTGACATGGACGGTCGAGTATATGGTCCAAACTGGATGTGCCCAGACTGTTTCTTTTGAATTGCTCCTTCCTTTGACCAGTATTAGAGCCGCTGAACCCGACATTGATGATCGTGTCTTCGGTGTTGTCGCCATTATTTCGACGCTTGTGTTTGCTGCGTCGGGGCTTGCCGTTGTTATCTCTGGCGTCTGAAGTGCCAGGATTTCTTGATGTGTTGTTGCTACGAGCCAACCAGCTATCCTCGCCCGCACAAAAGCGGGTCATGAGGGTCGTAAGGGCTGCCATGGACTTCGGCTTCTCTTGGCCGAGGTGTCAGGCAAGCCACTCGTCACGGATGTTATGCTTAAAGGCCGCTAGGTCTTCGGCATCCGGACAGTCGACGATTTGGTTCTTTTTAGTTAAGAACCGAGTCAAGAATTTCCTGGCCGACTCTCCGGGCTATTGGGTTATGTGACTTAAGTCATCAGCATCTGGTGGTCGCACATAAGTGCCCTGGAACTTGTCAAGGAATGCGTCTTCCAGGTTCTCCCAACTGCCAATGGAGTTTGTCGGCAGACTATTTAGCCAATGTCGAGCTGGTCCCTTGAGTTTTAGTGGGAGGTACTTGATGGCATGTAGATCATCTCCGCGGGCCATGTGAATGTGGAGAAGGAAATCTTTGATCCATACCGCATGGTCTGTTGTCCCATCACATGGTTCGATGTTCACGGGCTTAAACCCTTCTGGGAATTCATGCTCCATTACCTCGTCAGTGAAGCATAGGGGGTGTGCGGCGCCTCTATGTTGGGCTACATCGCAACGTAGTTCGAATGAGTCTGGTCTGCTGTATTCGGCCCGGACAGATTTGTCTTTAGTATATCCGGAGTGGCGGTCATCGCCACGCGTTGGGGTGTGCCCCCGTGATCAGTAGATCGATCTTGACTGTCCTGCTTTATTTTCCAATTTGTCTCGCAGGTCATGCGTGTAGCCCCGGGCCTTCGTGTTTTTGTTTGTTTGGCGACAGGGTGCAGGCTGGTGTTTGGGCTAATACGCCGCTTTGTCTCGGCCACGAGGTGGTCGGTCAGCCGCATCCTGCGCTGGTATTATAGGTTCTAGTGCCTCGTCCTCGAAGTGAGGTAACAACCTGCGCCTCGGGTAACTTTTTGTTGGGCGCTCGAGTCTGTATTCCTCGGCCGCTAGGACCTCGGCCCATCTGTCAGTTGGCAGATCTTGATCAGCTTGAAGCTGCTGCTGCTTTTTCTTCAGGCTCTTTGCAGTGGCTATAAGCCGGCGCTTGAAGAGCTCCTGCTCGACGGGATCCTCAGGCACGGTAAATTCTTCGTCGCCAAGGCTCACCTCGTCTTCGGAGAGGGGCATGTAATTGTCATCCTCCGAATCTTCATCCATTGCCTGTTCATCAGGGCAAGCTTGCCCGTCCTCCCGCCCTGCCTGCTCAAAGCTTGGCTGGGCGGGATTGTTTTCGTCTTTGGCATCATCCGGAGTGCTATTGTCTCTTGTAACACCCCGGATACAACTTTCCATATTCATAACTCCAACTCTTGCCATTTTTGGCTAGGTGATATATTATTTTCTCCGTGGTTGGGTTTTTGTCTTTTGTTTTGCAGTTTGTTCATGTCATGCATTTCATCTCATGTCATCATTCGCTTTGCATCCGCATGTTTACATAAAACTTGCATCCGCACGTAGTTGCCGCGTCCCCCCTTGCTTTCGTTGACCGCTCCGAGACCAACCAGATTTTGTTTCCCTCTTGCCTGGCTTCCTAACCTCTTTGCGCATCCCGCAAACCCCTCGCATGCGCGTCCGAAACTTCTCCAAACCCGACCCGAGCAGTCATGACCGATGGGTCCGGATCATCCCCCAACATCTATAAAACATCTCCGTTTTCTTATTTGGACTCCCTATCTATTTATTTCTAGACCATCCGATTAAGATCGGAGGGACCAAATACCCCTATCCAAAATTCACTTATTATATAAAGACTAACCCTAAAACCTAGGGACCTTGTCCCATCCACCCGTCGCCGCCGCCGCCACTCCACCAAACTCCCCTCGGGATCCATCCCCAATCAGCCTAGCTTCCTTCCTCCAACCCGCACCAGCAGCCTCCTCCCTCAGGGTCGGCCCTGGGGGTATGGCCAGGGGGCGACGGCCCAGGGCCCACGCTGGAGGGGGGCCCATGATGTAGTACACACGTATAGTATAGCCCAGCAAAAAATAGACAAGAAAAAAATTATGAGAGGAAGAAAACAAGATGGGCTCGGCCCATCAGATCGCCTGGTAATGCGTAGCGAAGCGTCGGCATGCAAGTCACGGCCGCGCGACGCACGCGTACGTGTGAAACAAATCAATCGGAATATCTGACTTTTCCTGTTCGTCGCTCATCGGTTCATCTTCGTCATCTCATCAGCCCGTCGCTCGATCGTTCCTCGCTCGGTGCCTCAGCCGCTCGTTGCCGCCGCAGCATGCAGTAGTCCGGCAACTCGAACTTCCAGCAATACGGCAATACATATGTATGTGAATGCAGGTACTTATCCAATATCCATGTTCCGATGTTCTTGATCCATTCATCCATGCCCCAATTTCAGTAGTTTCTTTAGCACGTATATTTAACTATTCATCCATGATCCAACCCATGAAGTATCAAAAAAAATTATGTATAATTTTCTAATTCGATCTTTCATAGTATGTATTAAACTATTATTGTAGTCAATTTTCAAACTAAAGATGCGTGGTGGAAAGTTTACTTTTAATATTATGCAAATGAAGTTATATATATATATATATATATATATATATATATATTGTTTATTTATCACGCAAATACATAGATACATACATATATATGGTCTTAGGACTTAGGGCCCATGTCATCGAGTTCGCCTAGGGCCTCCCGAAACACAGGGCCGCCCCTATCCTCCCTCGATCTACGCAGCCATCCAACCAGCGCCCGAGCCCGAGCTCCTTCGGTCGGAGCCACCAAGAGATCCCTGCTGCCCCGACCGAGATAGAGCTTCTCCCGTTTGCTCCTTTCTCCATGGCGCCGTCGCCGCCGGCGAACCCAGCCACCCCGAGCGCCGCCCTCATGCTCGAGCTCCTCCAGGAACCCGTCGCCCCTTCCCCTCTTCTTCTCCTCCTTCCCTCCTCTCTCCGGTTCACTCCCTCGGTTCTCATGCCTCTCCTCTATGTACTAGGAGCCGCCATGGTTGCCCGCAGCTCCATCGCTGCCGGGAACGAGTCCCTCCGCCCCGAATCTGGCGACTGCCTCGTCTCGGACCTCACCTGCGGCTCGACCACCCCGTCAAGTTCCCGGAGCCAGCGCCGCCTCGCCAGCGCCGCTCGCCTCCGCTCATCAAGCTTCCGCGTCGCTGCGCCAAGTCCCCTGCATCGCAGTGCCACCTGCATCGAGCGGGACAACCCCGCGTTGCCCCGTGCCTCGTCTGTTCCAGTCGCGCCGCCCCTTGTCTCCCCTGCTCCGGATCAAACGCCAAGCCGCCACCGTCCCCGCGACGTCCCTGGCGCCAAGTCCACGCCGCGGCCTCTGCTTCCTCTTCATCGAGCAGGAGCTCTGCTCGTCCCGCGCACCTGGAGATCGAGCGCCGCTCGCCTCCCGTTGACCGTGCACTCGCTTGGTCTGCCTCCAAACCACCCCTTGGGCCAGATCCACCGACCGGCCTTGAGGCCCCGATGTGAGCAGCTCCCCAGCGTCCTGGGCCAGATCTTAGATTCAGCCCGATGCGTGTTTTTTCCTCTGTTGCGATTTAGCTATTATCTGGGACTTACTATTTTACAGAAAAGTCCCTCTAGATCATGTATTTAATAACTCACAAATGGTGCATCGGTTTAAAACGATTTAAATATGTAAAATGCTTAGAATTTCATCTATTTTAATATTTTGCCACTCTAATCCATGTTTAACATGTTTACAATGTTGTTTGTTTAAATTTGCTCAAATGCCATGTTAAAATGCTTTATTTCATAACTAATTAACCATAGCTCCAATTTTAATAAACTTTATATGTAAATGGGGTAGAAAAATGCCTAGTTTAACATGGTGGAATTTATTTTCCTGTTTAACAACAATATAATATGTTTTAGGGAAGAACAGTACCAAATTTGAAATATGCATATGGGGATTTTTTGGAATTGTTGTTTGTTGTTCCGGCCTCATATAAACTTGCCTAGATAGGTAGTTTTCTTATGCTTCACCCCTTGAAATGTTTAACAACATTTAATATTGTTGGGTACATAAACACGAGAGAACTAAATAATTGATGTGGTGTTTTGTCAATATGCAACTCGTTGCATATTGAGCTCCACTTAATTTGTAGTATTGTGTGTTGTAGTTTGCCATGCCATGCCTTATTAAACCGGACATGCATCATACTTGTTGTGCATCATGCCATGTTTATGCTTGTGCATTTACCATGTTGTTTGTTTCTTTCCGGTGTTGCTTCTTAGTTCCGGTAATGTTGCGATTGTGAGGATTCGTTCGACTACTCCCGTTCGTCTTCTTCATGGACTCGTTCTTCTTCCTAGCGAGATTTTAGGCAAGATGACCGTCACCTTGGATCTCATTACTATCATTGCTATGCTAGTTGCTTCATTCTATCGCTTTGCTGCGCTACGTATCACTTGTTCTTCAAGCCTCCCCAAATTGCCATGTCAGCCTCTAACCTTTTCACCCTTCCTAGATGATTGAAGGGGCCATCAAGCCTTATGGTCACGACACAGTGGAACTCTCAATGAAAGCACCAATGTCGGTGTCAAAACTGGCAGATCTCTGGTAGGGGGTCCCGAACTATGCGTCTAAGGCTAATGGTAACAGGAGGCGGGGGACACGATGTTTACCCAGGTTTGGGCCCACTCTATGGAGGTAATACCCTACTTCCTGCTTGATTGATCTTGATGATATGAGTATTACAAGAGTTGATCTACCACGAGATCGTAGAGGCTAACCCTAGAAGCTAGCCTATAATTATGATTGTTGTTGTCTTACGGACTAAACCCTTCTGGTTTATATAGACACCGGAGGGGGCTAGGGTTACACAGAGTTGGTTACAGAGAAGGGAATCTACATATCCGAATTGCCAAGCTTGCCTTCCACGCAAAGGAGAGTCCCACCCGGACACGGGACAAAGTCTTCAATCTTGTATTTTCATAGTCCAACAGTCCGGCATAAGCATATAGTCCGGCTGTCCGAGGACCCCCTAATCCATGACTCCCTCAGCGGAGGACGCAAGGACTCCTCAGGGGCGGCCTCACCAGGCAGGCTCGCGAGGAGGCGGAGAGATTAAGGCAAGGGGTACCTCGCGAGGTCCTCGTGATGCAAGCCATGACGACCAAGGCTAGGCGGGCGCCAGGCGGGCGCTAGCCTGCGCAGTGTCCTTGATTCCTCTTTGGTGCAGAGGGGGAAAGCGTAGGCGCGGAGTACCGAGGCATCAGGCAAAGGTTTCCTTATTGGTGCAACAAGACCAAGACTAGCAGGACGGCAGGACGGAGGTCACCTTGGAGCCCAAGACAACGTCATCACCAGCACCTTTGGCAGGCGAAGACCACCTTTAGTCAGGATAGCTTGTACTAGCTATCCCCTTTTCAAAATGGCCGTTGTTGGATCCCTTCCCGCTCAATATTTGGGAAGAGGACCAGGGCCTCTATAAATAGGGCTAGCCACCACAGTAGAGAGGGATCCAAACACAGTTCCTCTAGCACACCACCAAACACAAGAACACATCTCCTCGCGAGGTTGTTCTTCCCTTGTACTGTTCATCATCAGCCCAAGAGGCAATCCACGACCACACACAGGAGTAGGGTATTACACCACAACGGCGGCCCGAACCTGTATAAATCTCGTGTCTCTTGTGTTGTTCATCGTGCTAGCTTAGAGATCACGGCGAGGCTGAGGGTGTGTTTCGGTAGGGAGAGATCTTCGTGCGCACCCCAGAGTTTGAACCTTAAGGGTTTTGCTGGAACCCGATATCCGACATTTGTCACGCCAGGTAGGGGTGTGCCGAAATCTTCTTTCCGTTGATCTGCGTCCCATTTCTTTGTCGCATCCATGGCAGACACTCGCCGAGCTCGCGACGAGCACCGGGCTGCTCTCATCGCCTATGTCGCCCAGATGGCTCCCGTCGGCGGGCCTCCTCGTTGTTCTCCATCGCCTGCCACCAACGCCGCCACCGGCCCGGCGGGGAACGAGCAGCAAGCATCTTCGCGGCACCCCTCGGTGCGGCGAGAAGGCCGCACCGCCACTCCATCGCTGACCCTAGCAGGTTCGTCGTCTCACGCTCGTCGCGCCCCCACGGACACACAGGACACGTTGCTCTTGGCACGTGAGCTCCTGCACTACCGCCCCGTCAACGACCTCTACGAAGAATGGCTCGCTCACATCACCGAGCTCGTCAGCGCCGCAAGGGGCTCTCCCGCGCCATCCCTCTTGCTGCCTCGCCCTCCGTCATGCGTGGGCGACGCGGCTCAGGGAGCACCTCCACCACCTCTCCCCCAAGACGGTGCCCTGGCTCCAAGGCACGCGGTCCCTGGACGTGACCCACCGCATCTAGTGCCCGCGCGACAAGAAATAAGCTGCCAAGAAATCCCTGGGCCTCAAGAAGGCGCTCCCATGCTTCCTGCTCCAGCACGACAAGACCACGTCCCTGCACCCGCGCGTCGTGCTGCCCCTGGAGGCGGTGCACGGGTACCATCGGGAGCAAGCCCTGCGTCAGCAAAGGGCTTTGGTGGCCACAACAGGTTGTCGTGCCTTCACCACCGAGCTGCGTAGCGTCGTCTGGCCGGGCAAGTTCAAGCCGGACCTACCTCCTCGCTATGACGGCACCGCCAACCTTGCGGAGTTCCCACAGCTCTATGAGCTTGTCATCGAGGCGGCCAATGGAGACGAGAAGGTCATGGCAAACTGGTTTCCCATGGCGCTCAAGGATGGTGCCCGCACCTGGCTCCTAAACCTGCCTCCCAGCTCGATCTCCTCCTGGGACGAGATGCGTATCTGCTTCGTCACCAACTTCCAGGGCACTCGCGACCGCCCTCCGGCCGCGGGTGACCTGCGCTGCATCAAGCAGCAGCCTGGAGAGACCCTGCAGAAATACATCCAATGCTTCAACAGCGCCCGCCTTAAGATCCCCAAGGTGATAGACGAGGCCATCATCTCAGCGTTCTCTGATGGCATCCGTGACGTCAAGATGAAGGAGGAGCTCGCCATCCACGAGGAATTGTGCACATCCCTTGAGTTGTTCAACCTAGTGACCAAGTGCGCAAGAGCTGAGGAAGGACGCCTCTCCCTCCTCGGGCTTCCAGCTGCTGACCCATAAGAAAAGAAGGACAAGGCCAAGGACGTGAAGCGCAAAGGAGTAGTCGTTCTTGCAGCAGAACCAGACACGAAGCACGGCAGGGACCAGCCGGAGTCGTCCAAGGGCAGCCGACCGTTCTGTGCCTACCACAACCTGCACACCCACAACACCAACGAATGCCAAGAGCTCAGGCCCGTTCAAGAAGGACGTTTTGGTCGATGCCCCGAGCGCAACGACCGGGGCTACGTCCAAGGAGGAGGACGAGGCGGAGGACGATGGGACGACCGTGGCCCTCGCTAGGAGTGGCGTGACCGACCTCGTAAGGATCACTGGAAGGACAAGCCTCACGAGGGCGCCTGGAGGGATCAACCTCACGAGGACCGCCCGCAGGGCAACATAGGCCTTCCTCCTCTGCCGCCACCGTCAAGAAGGAATGACGACCACCACCAGGATGAGGGGGCTGGGGGCTTCCAGGAGCCACGCGCTATCACTTGCATCTTGGGCGGAGCTTAGTCCCTAGCCTCTCAGCGCATCTTCAAGCAGTTTGCTCGCGAGGTGAATGCAATCCTCCCCAGGCTCGAGGCCATGCGCCTGCTCAGGTGGTCCAAGTGCGCCATCACCTTTAGCTCAGCAGATCAACTCAAGTGTGCGGCTACTGCTGGCGTTCTGCCGATGCTTTGTTCCCCAGTCATCAGCAACGTGCAAGTCACCAGGACCCTCATCGACAGTGGCACAAGGCTTAACGTCTTGTCCATAGAGATGTTCGACAACCTTCAAGTGCCATATGATCAACTTCAGCCTACCAAGCCTTTCTCAGGAGTTACTGACAGCTCCACCACCCCGATAGGGCAGGTCCGCCTCCCTATCACCTTCGGGCAGTGCATCAACTACCGCACGGGACTCATCGACTTCGACGTCGCCCACATCCACCTGCCGTACAATGCCATCCTCGGGTATCCAGCCCTGGCCAAGTTCATTGCGGTAACCCACCATGGCTACAACATCCTCAAGATGCCAGGAAGCAGGGAAATCATCACGGTCCCCTGCAAGGAAAGAGATGCGGTGTGCTCCCTTGAACACGCCTTGCAAGCTGCATCAATCGAGGACCCGAACGACAAGGGCGAGAACCCTCCTGAGGTAGTCCCCAAGAAGAAGAAGACACCGCTCAGCTCAAGGCCTCAGGAGATTGGCATCTCAGGAGGTGCCGCATCAGGATCCGCGCCCGTGCAAGGGGCACCTCCTTCCATCGCATAGGAAGGCATGCCCGGCGCCCTCCTCGGGCAGGGCTTGGGGGCTCTCTTCTGGAGGGCCTCGGACTTTACAAAAATCACGAGGGAGGCGCTCGGGCACCACTTGGAGGCGTGCTTCGCAACACGTTTCCCTCAGGAAGGCACAGGGCATGGAAAGCCCAACCCTCAGGAGTTCATCACCAAGACCACTCAGGAGCTTCAGGAAGCAAGAGCCATGTGCGGCGATCACCGTTTGCCTGGCGTGGCTCCCCATCAAGGCGAGGATGGTGGGCTGCGCGTCTGCATCGACGTACCAGGGCTCAACCGAGCCGCATCTCAGGAGCGCCTCTGGCCTTCGCATGTGGGATGCTGCAAGGGCCCATCGCACAGCTATGTTCGCATGCCTTTCGGCCTGTCGAACATGGCTGCTACCCACCAGCGTCACCTGCGGAGCATTCTGGCGGCTTAGGAGGCTAGGCACCACGCGGTCCTAGCGGAGATGGAGATTGTCCTCGAGGAACCGCCTGGACCCCCAGAGCCTCCCGAGGCTCAGGGCTCCGGTTGCTCGTGAGGGTCAGCCTCTTCACTGCACATCTTCAACTACTCCAACACCCCTTCTACAATCGTACCAGGTGACATCTTCCAAGTTCATTTCAGCTGGGAGTGCCCTCAGGGCTGCATCAATCCCAGACCACATGGGTTCGTCCCTGCGACATGTATCCCTTTTTCTTATGTCTTTAGTTTACCTTGCTGGGGGCGCCCCTCAGGCTGCATCATTGATAACCCACAAGTGTAGGGGATCGCAACAGCTTTCGAGGGTAGAGTATTCAACCCAGATTTATTGATTCGACACAAGGGGAGCCAAAGAATATTTTTTAGTATTAGTAGTTGAGTTGTCAATTCAACCACACCTGGATAACTTAATATCTGCAGCAAAGTATTTAGTAGCAAAGTAGTATGATAGCAATGGTAACAGTGGCAAAAGTAAAGATAGCAATTTTGTAGGAGTTTTAACAGTAGCAATGGAAAAGTAAATAAGTGAAGCACAATATGTGAAAAGCTCATAGGCATTGGATCAGTGATGGATAATTATGTCGGATGCGATTGCTCATGTAATAGCTATAACATAGGGTGACACAGAACTAACTCCAATTCATCAATGTAATGTAGGCATGTATTCCAAATATAGTCATACGTGCTTATGGAAAAGAACTTGCATGACATCTTTTGTCCTACCCTCCCGTGGCAGCGGGGTCCTAGTGGAAACTAAGGGATATTAAGGCCTCCTTTTAATAGAGAACCGGAACAAAGCATTAGCACATGGTGAATACATGAACTCCTCAAACTACGGTCATCACCGAGAAGTATCCCGATTATTGTCACTCCGGGGTTGTCGGATCATAACACATAATAGGTGACTATAGACTTGCAAGATAGGATCAAGAACACACATATATTCATGAAAACATAATAGGTTCAGATCTGAAATCATGGCACTCGGGCCCTAGTGACAAGCATTAAGCATAGCAAAGTCATAGCAAAATCAATCTCAGAACATAGTGGATACTAGGGATCAAACCCTAACAAAACTAACTTGATTACATGGTAAATCTCATCCAACCCATCACCGTCCAGCAAGCCTACGATGGAATTACTCACGCACGGCGGTGAGCATCATGAAATTGGTGTTGGAGGATGGTTGATGATGACGACGGCGACGAATCCTCCTCTTCGGAGCCCCGAACGGACTCCAGATCAGCCCTCCCGAGAGAGATTAGGGCTTGGCGGTGGCTCAGTATCGTAAAACACGATGAAACTTTCTCTTTGATTTTTTTTCTCCGTGAAACGGAATATATGGAGTGGGAGTTGAGGTCGGTGGAGTGTCAGGGGGCCCACGAGACAGGGGGCGCGCCCACGGGGGAGGGCGCGCCCCCCACCCTCGTGGACAGGGTGTGGGCCCCCTGGCCTTGATTCTTTCGCCAGTATTTTTTATATTTTCCAAAACTCAGCTCTATGGATTTTCAGGTCATTCCGAGAACTTTTGTTTTCTACACAATAAACAACATCATGGCAGTTCTGCTGAAAACAGAGTCAGTCCGGGTTAGTTTCATTCAAATCATGCAAGTTAGAGTCCAAAACAAGGGCAAAAGTGTTTGGAAAAGTAGATACATTGGAGACGTATCAACTCCCCCAAGCTTAAACCTTTGCTTGTCCTCAAGCAATTCAGTTGATAAACTGAAAGTGATAAAGAAAAACTTTTACAAACTCTATTTGCTCTTGTTGTTGTCAATATGTAAAGCCCGCATTCAGGTTTTCAGCAAGTATTATGAACTAACCATACTCACAATAACACTTAGGTCTCACAATTACTCATATCAATGGCATAATCAGCTAGCGAGCAATAATAATAAAACTCGGATGACAACACTTTCTCAAAACAATCATAATACGATATAACAAAATGGTATCTCGCTACCCTTTCTGAGACTGCAAAACATAAATGCAGAGCACCTTTAAAGATCAAGGACTGACTAAACATTGTAATTCATGGTAAAAGAGATCCAGTCAAGTCATACCCAATATAAACCAATAGTAACGAATGCAAATGATAGTGTGCTCTCCAGCGGGTGCTTTTTAATAAGAAGGATGATGACTCAACATAAGAGTAAATAGATAGGCCCTTCGCAGAGGGAAGCAGGGATTTGTAGAGGTGCCAGAGCTCGATTTTAAAATAGAGATGAATAAATTTTGAGCGGCATACTTTCACTGTCAACACAACAACTATGAGATGGCTTTATCTTACATACTACATGCATTATAGGCAGTTCCCAAACAGAATGGTAAAAGTTATACTCCCCCACCACCAACAAGCATCAATCCATGGCTTGCTCGAAACAACGAGTGCCTCCAACTAACAACAGCCCTGGGGGAGTTTTGTTTAATTATTTTGATTTGCTTTGATCTTTTTGGATCATGGGACTGGGCATCCCGGTTACCGGCCCTTTCTCGTGAATGAGGAGCGGAGTCCACTCCTCTTGAGAATAACCCACCTAGCATGGAAGATATAGGCATTCCTAGTTGAAACATGAGCTGCTCGAGCATACAAAGCAGAATTTCATTTGAAGGTTTGGAGTTTGGCACATACAAATTTACTTGGAACGGTAGGTAGATACCACATATAGGAAGGTATGGTGGACTCATTGGAATAACTTTGGGGTTTAAGGAGTTTGGATGCACAAGAAGTATTCCCGCTTAGTACAGGTGAAGGCTAGCAAAAGACTGGGAAGTGACCAACTGAGAGAGCGACAACAGTCATGAACATGCATTAAATTTAATTCACACCGAGTACAAACATGAGTAGGATATAATCTACCATGAACATAAATATCATGAAGGCTATGTTGGTTTGTTTCAACTACGTGCGTGAACATGTGCCAAGTCGAGTCACTCAATTCATTCAAAGGAGGATACCATCCCATCATACCACATCATAATCATTTTAATAGCATGTTGGCACGCAAGGTAAACCATTATAACTCATAGCTAATCAAGCATGGCACAAGCAACTATAATCTCTAAATGTCATTCCAAATATGTTTACTTCATAATAAGCTGAATCAGGAACAATGAACTCATCATATTTACAAAAACAAAAGAGGTCGAGTTTATACCAGCTTTTGTCATCTCAATCAGTTCATCATATCTCGTCATTATTGCCTTTCACTTGCACGACCGAACGATGTGTATAATAATAATAGTGCACGTGCATTGGACTAAGCTGGAATCTGCAAGCATTCAAGTCAAGAGAGAAGACAAAGTAATATGGGCTCTAAGTTAAATAAAAAATCATGCATATGAGAGCCACTAAACATTTTAATTATGGTCTTCTACTCTCGACCCCCAAAGAAAAGAAAAGAAAAGAAAACTATTTACATGGGAAAGCTCCCAACAAGTAAATAGAAGAACAAGAAGTCTTTTTGGGTTTTCATTTTAATTTCTACTACAAGCATGGAAATTAAACTAACTAATTTTTTGGTTTTTCTTAAGGTTTATCAAACACACAAGAAGGAAGCTAGAAAAAGAAAATTAAACTAGCATGGATAATACAATGAAAGAGTATGAGCACCGACGACTAGTATAGTGTGTGAACATGAGTGTAAAGTCGGTGAGAAATACGTACTCCCCCAAGCTTAGACTTTTGGCCTAAGTTGGTCTAAGGCCAAGGGTAGCCTGGCTAATATCCGTAGTTGTAACTGGGGTTGTACTGCGATGCAGCATCAAATGCCTCTTGAGCTGCGGCATGTTGGCGAGCCGCCTCCGCTCTCCCCTCGTGTTCAGCTGCCTCCTCCCTGGTAACAACATATCTTCATTTTGCCTGGTAATCAAAAAAGGAAAGGAGCAGGGAGAGTAACATGGATAGAGATATGTCTGTCAAAGATTAGTCGATACTGAAGGAATTGTTTGTTCCTCACAAGAAAACGATGTTTGACCATCGCGTCATAATCTAAATAAGCAGGAGGCAATTCCATATCCCCTCTCGTGGGGCTATACCAAGATAATTAGCCACACGGGTCGCATAAATTCCTCCAAATAAATCTCCAGCCCTACCATTATTATGCAACCTACGTGCAACTATTGCCCCCCAAGTTGTAATCTTTATTACCTAACACAGCACTCTTGAGGACACAATGATCAGGGACACACATGTGACATGCTTCATCTTTACCGTTAATGCATCTACCAATGAAGAGAGCAAAATATTGTATAGCAGGGAAATGAATGCTCCCTATGGTAGCTTGTGCTATATCCCTAGATTCTCCCACAGTAATACTAGCAAGAAAATCTCTCTTATCATAACGTTGATTCTTTGATTGTGGGTTATCAAGATCAACCGCAGGTTCAATCTCTACATCATGATTTTTGCTAGGTTGAGCATCAACATGAACATTATCATTAACATTATCACTAGGTTCATGTTCATCACCTGATTGTGTTTCAGCATCAGAAATAGAAATATCATTGGGATTCTCAGGTGTGTCTACACCAGTTTCACTAGAAGCATGCAAAGTCCTATCATTTTTCTTTTTCTTCTTTTTAGAAGAACTAGGTGCCTCTAAATTATTTCTCTGAGAATCCTGCTCGATTCTCTTAGGGTGGCCTTCAGGATACAAAGGTTCCTGAGTCATTCTACCAGTTCTAGTAGCCACTCTAACAACAAAGTCATATTTATTATTTAATTCATCAAGCAAATCATTTTGAGCTTTAAGTACTTGCTCAGCTTGAGTGGCAACCATAGAAGCATATTTGCTAATGAGTTTAAGTTCACCTTTAACTCTAGCCATATAATCACTCAAGCGTCCTATCTCGAAAGCATTATTCTTTAATTCTCTACCAACATAAGCATTAAAACTTTCTTGTCTAGCCATAAAGTCATCAAATTCATCTAAGCATGGGCTATGAAATTTAGTAGAGGGAATTTCAACTTTATCATGTTTAAAGTTTATTATGTAGTTCATAAACAAAAGTTAGTCCTTCCTTAATTTAAGTTTTCAGTTGTACAACCAAGTTCCTTCTTCATACCATGTAAATTAAACTATACAGAGAAACTGATCTTCTTTTGCACTGCATGTATGCTTCTGTTCTTGATCCTTAATCCAGTGGTGTGGTGAACCTACCCACTACAGCACAATGTCATATTCTGCAATGTCTTAACTATGAACAATGTCATATCATTCTACTATTATTTAAATCGTCTCTTTATTTGCCAATCTGAAATGGGATAAATTGACAGCACACTAACCATTGATACTTATGAGTTCTTGATCTGTAATCCAGTGGTGTCGTGAAGCTGCCAACTCCTTCAGAATGTCATTTCCTGCCATGTCTTGACCTGAACAATACCATATTTTGTTAATGCAATTTTAAACTGTGTCACTTTATTCATCAGTAAGAAATGTGATGAATTGTCAGCACTGATACTTATATGTGCAAAACCTGTCATCTGTCTGCTTGTTTATCTTTCAGAGTGAGGAGGATATAAGTGTTAAACAAGCGTAGTCTCATGAGCTTGCGCTGCAGCTCTCGAGCAGGGCTAACCTTTCTTGAACTCTATTGAAGTGATGTCAGTTTTGTATGTTATTTTATTAGCGTGTTTATTTGCACTGATGGCGATCTTTGATGCCCAGTGTATGTAATCAGTTGTCTGCTTGTGCTTTATTATCATAGTGGCGAACTTTGATGCCCAGTGGATGTAATATGCCATAATTTCTTTATTGTATAGTCTAGGTTTTTTCTTATTCCCAATGCTGCAGTTATTTTACTGTATATATCATGTGTTCACAGTAAACCGGCCAAACCGTAAAATTATGGTACATAATCGGGCCGTCATGCAATCACTATGTATGATCCGCATCATGGGCCTCGTCATCTTGGTCTGTTAACAGGCCTAAACATAAACTGGCCCACTAGTAGATTCGGGCCTTTATTAGGCCGAGTAAACTGCCGGCCCTATTTTCGCAAGAAAACTCAATGGCTTTTAGGAGGCTGAAAAGTAGGTTGGGCCTGAAACGTGCCGAACAGCTCACGGGCCGGCAGCAGCCCAAAATGGACCCTGGCCCATGATTGTGCCAATCAAATCACGGGCTTTTAACACGCCAAAATTGTCTCGGTCCTTGTTTGGCCCAATGAGATTATCGGTTGTGAGCAGGCCGGATGCAAACCGGGCCGTAGTTAGGCCCAACTATATGATGGGCTTTTAACAGGACGAAATAAATATAGTGCCGAAATGTTAAACGGGCCTTTAACAGACCGAACTAATATCAGGCTGAATTACTAAATGGGCCTTTAGCAAGTGGGCCAAAAAGCATAGCATCCAGTTGACGGGCCGAATCTGATATGGGCCATAATTTAGCCCAAAGCCTCTTAAAGGGTCGGACCTGATCTAGGCCGTAATTTCGCCCAGAACGTGGTAGGCTTTTAACGGACCAGATCTCATATGGGCCTTTATTAGGCCCGGAACGTGGCAGGCTGTTAATGGACCGGATCAAATATGGGCCAACATTTGGCCCAAAACATGGCAGCCTGTTAATGGGCCGGCCTACTAGTGTCCTCAAAATCTTGTGGGCCTTCAGCTGGGCCAGCCCATTATGGTCGGTGAAATCTCGTGGGCCTTTAGCTGGGCCGGCCCATTATGGTCCGCAAAATCTTGTGAGCCTTTAGCTGGGCCGGCCCATTATGGTCCGCAAAATCTCGTGGGCCTTTAGCTGGGCTGGCCCATTAGGGCCCACAAAATCTTGTGGGCCTTTAGCTGGGCTGGCCCATTATGGTCCGCAAAATCTCGTGGGCCTTTAGCTAGGCCGGCCCATTATGGTCCGCAAAATCTTGTGGGCCTTTAGTTGGGCCAGCCCATTTAAACTTTATGGGCCACTTTTGGGCCGGTCCACATGTCAACATATCATAGGCGCATCTCGCCCATTGGATGAGTGACACTTGTGCCAACGCGGAGCTGACACGTGTTTCCTCCAGCCAATGATGATTTTACATGTGGAAAATCCCCATTGGTCCGGGCTGTTAACGGGTTATCGGATCCAAAACCGGACCCGATAGCTTAACGGCATTCCGTTATGGTGGATGCCACGTATCGGTCACCCTTGACGAAAGCACTTCTGTGATGCGCAATTTATCGTCATGGAAGTGGACACTTCTGTGATGATAATTTTGGTAATGTCATGGAACACTTCTACGACAGCACATGTATGACTATCTTGATCCTTTCATAAAATCGTCATGGATGTACATGCATAACAGAAAACGTGACCTACTGTGACAAACACGTATCATCACAGAAGTGTATTTTTTTGTAGTGAAGACTTGATAATTGGGTGGATCTCCATTGGGATAGAGACTACGCCACATGTCGCAAAGGAGGGTGGAAAGCTAAGAGGTGTAGGGGCAGCACTGAATGCAATAGGAACAACGTGGAACTCACTGGGGATGGCAACCATCTATACGCACGGAATAAACGATTTGGAATAAAGAAATGAATCTACATGCATGCTATGCGGCAGACAAATGCAACAACCAAATGCAACAAACAAGCTAGGCCCTATACTACCATTTTCTAATGCTCGCGCGGACTAGGGCGTTCTACAGCCAGATCTGCTCTGATACCAAGTCATGTGGCAGCCCGGCTCAGAGAAACCGGAACACCCCATATTCCATCCCAGAGATCAAGTCTTCTGGAATACAACACTGCTTGGCATAGAGTAAATCAGCTCTTATTACAAAGGATAGGGATACAAAGGTTCCAATAGTATAGCGGCTTACATCGGCATGGTGACACTACACCTGACAGGGTTGCTCTATGCTAGCAGCAGAACAACTCGTAGCAGCAGAACAACGATGATGGTGATGGACTCTACTCCGTAGGGACTCTGGGTGGAACGTGTATCCTAGCTCGCAAACTTGGGATCCTCGGCAATCAAGCAAACATGGCATGACCTGCAAACTGGCATGACATGCTAGGTGAGTACTTTGAATGTACTCGCAAGCTCACAACATCCAAAGTAATCAAGACAAACAATAGTATGGCATTTACAGGTTAAAGATCAAAGATGAACATGATATTACTAGATCAATACCAGATGAGCATGGCACGAGCATATGATCATGACGATACAAGCATGCAACATGTTTACACTAACATTATTCAGCTTACTCTGTTCAGAGGTTACCGCGTAACCACCACATGCATTAACTCACCAGCGTGGATTGTTGGGGAACGTAGTAATTTCAAAAAAAATCGTACGCACACGCAAGATCATGGTGATGCATAGCAACGAGAGGGGAGAGTGTTGTCCACGTACCCTCGTAGACCGAAAGCGGAAGCGTTAGCACAACACGGTTGATGTAGTTGTACGTCTTCACGGCCCGACCGATCAAGCACCGAAAGCACGGCACCTCCGCGTTCTTGCACACGTTCAGCTCGATGGCATCCCTCGAACTCCGATCTAGCCGAGTGTCGAGAGAGAGTTCCGTCAGCACGACGGCGTGGTGACGATGATGATGTTCTATCGACGCAGGGCTTCGCCTAAGCACCGCTACGATATTATCAAGGTGGAATATGGTGGAGGGGGGCACCGCACACGGCTAATAGATCTCAAGGATTAATTGTTGTTTCTAGAGGTGCCCCCCTGCCCCCGTATATAAAGGAGGGAGCGAGAGGCCGGCCATAGAGGGGGCGCGCCAAGTGTGGGGAGTCCTACTAGGACTCCCAAGTCCTAGTAGGATTCCCCTTTCCTTTTCGGAGTAGGAGAGAAGGAAAGAGGGGGAGAGGGAGAAGGAAAAGGGGACTGCACCCCTTGTCCAATTCGGACTAGAGGGGGGGCGCGCCTCCTTCCTTTTGGCCTCTCTCCTCTATTCCCGTATGGCCCAATAAGGCCCATATACTCCCCGGTGAATTCCCTTAACTCTCCGGTACTCCGAAAAATACCCAAATCACTCGGAATCTTTCCGAAGTCCGAATATAGTCGTCCAATATATCGATATTTACGTCTCGACCAATTCGAGACTCCTTGTCATGTTCCCGATCTCATCCGGGACTCCGAACTACCTTCGGTACATCAAAACACATAAACTCATAATATAACCGTCATCGAACTTTAAGCGTGCGGACCCTACGGGTTCGAGAACTATGTAGACATGACCGAGACACGTCTCCGGTCAATAACCAATAGCGGAACCTGGATGCTCATATTGGCTCCCACATATTCTACAAAGATCTTTATCGGTCAAACCGCATAACAAGATACGTTGTTCCCTTTATCATCGGTATGTTACTTGCCCGAGATTCCATCATCGGTATCTCAATACCTAGTTCAATGTCATTACTGGCAAGTCTCTTTACTCGTTCCGTAATACATCATCCTGTAACTAACTCATTAGTTACAATGCTTGCAAGGCTTATAGTGATGTGCATTATCGAGAGGGCCCAGAGATACCTCTCTGACAATCGGAGTGACAAATCCTAATCTCGAAATACGCCAAGTCAACAAGTACCTTCAGAGACACCTGTAGAGCTCCTTTATAATCACCCAGTTACGTTGTGACATTTGGTAGCACACAAAGTGTTCCTCCGGTAAATGGGAGTTGCATAATCTCATAGTCATAGGAACATGTATAAGTCATGAAGAAAGCAATAGCAACATACTAAACGATCAAGTGCTAAGCTAACAGAATGGGTCAAGTCAATCACATCATTCTCCAATGATGTGATCCTGTTAATCAAATGACAACTCATGTCTATGGCTAGGAAACTTAACCATCTTTGATTCAATGAGCTAGTCAAGTAGAGGCACACTAGTGACACTTTGTTTGTCTATGTATTCACACATGTACTAAGTTTCCGGTTAATACAATTCTAGCATGAATAATAAACATGTATCATGAAATAAGGAAATAAATAATAACTTTATTATTGCCTCTAGGGCATATTTCCTTCAGTCTCCCACTTGCACTAGAGTCAATAATCTAGTTCACATCATCATGTGATTTAACACCAATATTCATATCTGTATATGATTAACACCCATAGTTCACATCGTCATGTGACCAACACCCAAAGGGTTTACTAGAGTCAATAATCTAGTTCACATCGCTATGTGACTAACACCCAAAGAGTACTAAGGTATGCTCATGTTTTGCTCGTGAGAGAAGTTTAGTCAATGGGTCTGTCACATTTAGAGCCGTATGTATTTTGCAAATATTCTATGTCTACAAAGCTCTGCATGGAGCTACTCTAGCTAATTGCTCCCACTTTCAATATGTATCTATATTGAGACTTAGAGTCATCTAGATCGGTGTAAAAGCTTGCATCGACGTAACTCTTTACGACGAACTCTTTATCACCTCCATAATCGAGAAACATTCCTTAGTCCTCACTAAGGATATTCTTAACCACTATCCAGTGATCTACTCTTAGATCAAAATTGTACTCCCTTGCCAAACTCAGAGCAAGGTATACAATAGGTCTGGTACACAGCATAGCATACTTTATAGAACCTATGTCTGAGGCACAGGGAATGACTTTTCATTCTCTTTCTATTTTCTGCCATAGTCGGGTTTTGAGTCTTACTCAACTTCACACCTTGCAACACAGGCAAGAACTCTTTCTTTGACTGTTCCATTTTGAACTACTTCAAAATCTTGTCAAGGTATGTACTCATTGAAAATCTTATCAAGCGTCTTGATCTATCTCAATAGATCTTGATGCTCAATATGTAAGTAGCTTTACTGAGGTCTTTCTATTGAAGAACTCTTATTCAAGTATCCTTTTATGCTATCCAGAATTTCTATATCATCTCCAATCAACAATATGTCATCTACATATAGTATTAGAAATGCTACAGAGCTCCCACTCACTTTCTTGTAAATACAGGCTTCTCCAAAAGTTTGTATAAAACCATATGCTTTGCTCAACTCATCAAAGTGTATATTCCAACTCCGAGATGCTTGCACCAGTCCATAGATGGATCGCTGGAGCTTGCACATTTTGTTAGCACCTTTAGGATTGACAAAACCTTCTGGTTGCATCATATACAACTCTTCTCTAATAAATCCATTAAGGAATGCAGTTTTGACATCCATTTGCCAAATTTCATAAAATGTGGCAATTGCTAACATGATTCAGACAGACTTAAGCATCGATACGAGTGAGAAAATCTCATCGTATTCAACACCTTGAACTTGTCGAAAAACCTTTTGCGACAAGTCGAGCTTTGTAGATAGTAACACTACTATCAACGTATGTCTTCCTCTTGAAGATCCATTTATTTTCTATGGCTTACCGATCATCGGGCAAGTCCAGCAAAGTCCATACTTTGTTCTCATACATGGATCCTATCTCAGATTTCATAGCCTTAAGCCATTTCGTGGAATCTGGGCTCATCATTGCTTCCTCATAGTTCAT
Organism: Triticum aestivum; assembly: GCF_018294505.1. Classification (NCBI taxonomy): domain Eukaryota; kingdom Viridiplantae; phylum Streptophyta; class Magnoliopsida; order Poales; family Poaceae; genus Triticum; species Triticum aestivum. The sequence goes on along the minus strand of NC_057795.1, from coordinate 330,706,996 downwards.
AGGTTCACCATGGTCAAGTAACATGACCTCCAGAATAGGATTACCGTACCACTCTGGTGCGGATCTTACTCTAGTTGACCTACGAGGTTCGGTAGTAACTTTATTTGAAGTTTCATGATCAATATCATTAGTTTCCTCACTAATTGGTGTAGGAATCACTGGAACTGATTTCTGTGATGAACTACTTTCCAATAAAGGAGTAGGTACAGTTACCTCATCAAGTTCTAGTTTCCTCCCACTCACCTCTTTCGAGAGAAACTCCTTCTCTAGAAAGGATCCATCTTAGCAACGAATATTTTGCCTTCAGATCTGTGATAGAAGGTGTACCCAATAGTTTCCTTTGGGTATTCTATGAAGACGCACTTCTCTGATTTGGGTTCGAGCTTATCAGGTTGAAACTTTTTCACATAAGCATCGCAGCCCCAAACTTTAAGAAACGACAACTTTGGTTTCTTGATAAACCATAGTTCATAAGGCATCATCTCAACGGATTTCGATGGTGCCCCATTTAAAGTGAATGCAGCTGTCTCTAACGCATAACCCCAAAATGATAGTGGTAAAACGGTAAGATACATCATAGATCGCACCATATCCAATAAAGTGCAGTTATGACGTTCGGACACACCATTACGCTGTGGTGTTCCAGGTGGTGTGAGCTGTGAAACTATTCCACATTGTTTTATATGAAGGCCAAACTCGTAACTCAAATATTTTCCTCCACGATCAGATCGTAGAAACTTTATTTTCTTGTTACGATGATTCTCCACTTCACTCTGAAATTCTTTGAAATTTTAAAAATGTTTCAGACTTGGGCTTCATTAAGTAGATATACTCATATCTGCTCAAATCATCTGTGAAGGTCAGAAAATAATGATACCCGCCACGAGCATCAACACTCATTGGACTGCATACATCGGTATGTATTATTTCCAACAAATCAGTTGCTCATTCCATTGATCTGGAGAACGGAGTTTTAGTCATCTATCCCAAAAGGCACGGTTTGCAAGCATCAAATGATTCATAACCAAATGATTCCAAAAATCCATCTTTATGGAGTTTCTTCATGCACTTTACAGCGATATGACCCAAACGGCAGTGCCACAAATAAGTTGCACTATCATTATCAACTTTGCATCTTTTGGCATCAATATTATGAATATCTGTATCACTACGATCGAGATCCAACAAACTATTTTCATTGGGTGTATAACCATCAAAGGCTTTATTCATGTAAACAGAACAACAATTATTCTCTGACTTTAAATGAATAACCGTATTGCAATAAACATGATCAAATCATATTCATACTCAACGCAAATGCCAAATAACATTTATTTAGGTTTAACACTAATCCCGAAAGTATAGGGAGTGTGCGACGATGATCATATCAATCTTGGAACCACTTCCAACATACATCGTCACTTCACCCTCAACTAGTCTCTGTTTTTTCTGTAACTCCTGTTTCGAGTTACTAATTTTTAGCAACCGAACAAGTATCAAATACCCAGGGGCTACAATAAACACTAGTAAGGTACACATCAATAACCTGTATATCAAATATACCCTTGTTCACTTTGCCATCCTTCTTATCCACCAAATATTCAGGGCATTTCCGCTTCAAGTGACCATTTCCTTTGCAGTAGAAGCACTCAGTTTCAGGCTTTGGTCCAGTTTGGGCTTTTCGCGGGAGTGACAACTTGCTTGCCATTCTACATGAAGGTCCCTTTCTTTCCCTTTGCCCTTTTATTGGAACTAGTGGTCTTGTTAAGCATCAACACTTGATGCTCTTTCTTGATTTCTACCTTCATCGATTTCATCATCATGAAAAGCTTGGGAAACGTTTTCATCATCCCTTGCATACTATAGTTCATCATGAAGTTCTAGTAACTTGGTGATGGTAACTAGAGAACTATGCCAATCACTATCTTATCTGGAAGATTAACTCCCACTTGATTCAAGCAATTGTAGTACCCAGACAATCTGAGCACATGCTCACTAGTTGAGCAATTCTCCTCCATCTTTTAGCTATAGAACTTGTTGGAGACTTCATATCTCTCAACTTGGGTATTTGCTTGAAATATTAACTTCAACTCCTGGAACATCTCATATGGTCCATGACGTTCAAAACTTCTTTGAAGTCCCGATTCTAAGCTGTTAAGCATGGTGCACTAAACTATCAAGTAGTCATCATATTGAGCTAGCCAAACGTTCATAACGTCTACATCTGCTCCTGCAATAGGTCTATCACCTAGCGGTGCATCAAGGACATAATTCTTCTGTGCAGCAATGAGGATAAACCTCAGATCACGGGCCCAGTCCGCATCATTGCTACTATCATTTTTCAACTTAGTTTTCTCTAGGAACACATATAAAAACATAAGGAAGTAACAACGCGAGCTATTGATCTACAACATAATTTGCAAAATACTATCAGGACTAAGTTCATGATAAATTAAAGTTCAATTAATCATATTACTTAAGAACTCCCACTTAGATAGACATCCCCCTAATCATCTAAGTGATCACGTGATCCAAATCAACTAAACCATGTCCGATCATCACGTGAGATGGGGTAGTTTTCAATGGTGAACATCACTATGTTGATCATATCTACTATATGATTCACGCTCGACCTTTCGGTCTCCAGTGTTCCGAGGCCATATTTGTATATGCTAGGCTCGTCAAGTTTAACCCGAGTATTATGCGTGTGCAAAATTGTCTTACACCCGTTGTATTTGAACGTAGAGCTTATCACACCCGATCATCACGTGGTGTCTCGGCACGAAGAACTGTCGCAACGGTGCATACTCAGAGAGAACACTTATACCTTGAAATTTTTGTAAGGGATCATCTTATAAAGCTACCGTTGAACTAAGCAAAATAAGATGTATAAAAGATAAACATCATATGCAATCAAAATATGTGACATGATATGGCCATCATCATCTTGTGCCTTTGATCTTCATCTCCAAAGCATCATCATGATCTCCATCGTCATCGGATGACACCATGATCTCCATCATCTTGATATATATCAATGTGTCGTCACATGGTTGTCTTGCCAACTATTGTTCTTGCAACTATTGCTATCGCATAGCGATAAAGTAAAGCAATTATTTGGCGCTTGCATCTTATGCAATAAAGAGACAACCATAAGGCTTCTGCCAGTTGCCGATAACTTCAACAAAACATGATCATCTCATACAACAACTTATATCTCATCACGTCTTGACCATATCACATCACAACATGCCCTGCAAAAACAAGTTAGACGTCCTCTTCTTTGTTGTTGCAAGTTTTACGTGGCTGCTATGGGCTGAGCAAGAACCGTTCTTACCTACGCATCAAAACCACAGTGATAGTTCGTCAAGTTAGTGTTGTTTTAACCTTCTCAAGGACCGGGCGTAGCCACACTCGGTTCAACTAAAGTTGGAGAAACTGACACCCGCCAGCCACCTGTGTGCAAAGCACGTCGGTAGAACGAGTCTCACGTAAGCGTACGCGTAATGTCGGTCCGGGCCGCTTCATCCAACAATACCACTGAACCAAAGTATGACATGCTGGTAAGCAGTATGACTTGTATCGCCCACAACTCACTTGTGTTCTACTCATGCATATAACATCAATGCATAAAATCTGGCTCTGATGCCACTGTTGGGGAACGTAGTAATTTCAAAAAAATTCGTGCGCACACGCAAGATCATGGTGATGCATAGCAACGAGAGGGGAGAGTGTTGTCCACGTACCCTCGTAGACCGAAAGCGGAAGCGTTAGCACAACGCGGTTGATGTAGTCGTACGTCTTCACGGACCGACCGATCAAGCACCGAAAGCACGGCACCTCCGAGTTCTTGCACACGTTCAGCTCGATGACGTCCCTCGAACTCCGATCCAGCCGAGTGTCGAGGGAGAGTTCCGTCAGCACGACGGCGTGGTGACGATGATGATGTTCTACCGACGCAGGGCTTCGCCTAAGCACCGCTACGATATTATCGAGGTGGAATATGGTGGAGGGGGGCACCGCACACGGCTAATAGATCTCAAGGATCAATTGTTGTTTCTAGAGGTGCCCCCCTGCCCCCGTATATAAAGGAGGGAGGGAGAGGCTGGCCATAGAGGGGGCGCACCAAGTGTGGGGAGTCCTACTAGGACTCGCAAGTCCTAGTAGGATTCCCCTTTCCTTTCCGGAGTAGGAGAGAAAGAAAGAGGGGGAGAGGGAGAAGGAGAAGGGGGCTGCACCCCTTGTCCAATTCGGACCAGAGGGGGGGGCTCCTCCTTCCTTTTGGCCTCTCTCCTCTATTCGCGTATGGCCCAATAAGGCACATATACACCCCGGCGAATTCCCGTAACTCTCCGGTATTCCGGAAAATACCCGAATCACTCGGAACCTTTCCTAAGTCCGAATATAGTCGTCCAATATATCGATATTTACGTCTTGATCATTTTGAGACTCCTCGTCATGTCCCCGATCTCATCCGGGACTCCGAACTACCTTCGGTACATCAAAACACATAAACTCATAATATAACCGTCATCGAACTTTAAGCGTGCGGACCCTACGGGTTCGAGAACTATGTAGACATGACCGAGACACGTCTCCGGTCAATAACCAATAGCGGAACCTGGATGCTCATATTGGCTCCCACATATTCTACGAAGATTTTTATCGGTCAAACCGCATAACAACATATGTTGTTCCCTTTGTCATCGGTATGTTACTTGCCCGAGATTCGATCGTCGGTATCTCAATACCTAGTTCAATATCGTTACTGGCAAATCTCTTTACTCGTTCCGTAATACATCATCCTGCAACTAACTCATTAGTTACAATGCTTGCAAGGCTTATAGTGATGTGCATTACCGAGAGGGCCCATAGATACCTCTCCAACAATCGGAGTGACAAATCCTAATCTTGAAATACGCCAACTCAACAAGTACCTTCGGAGACACATGTAGAGCTCCTTTATAATCACCCAGTTACGTTGTGACGTTTGGTAGCACACAAAGTGTTCCTCCGGTAAACAGGAGTTGCATAATCTCATAGTCATAGGAACATGTATAAGTCATGAAGAAAGCAATAGCAACATACTAAACGATCAAGTGCTAAGCTAACGGAATGGGTCAAGTCAATCACATCATTCTCCAATGATGTGATCCCGTTAATCAAATGACAACTCATGTCTATGGCTAGGAAACTTAACCATCTTTGATTCAACGAGCTAGTCAAGTAGAGGCACACTAGTGACACTTTGTTTGTCTATGTATTCACACATGTGCTAAGTTTCCGGTTAATACAATTCTAGCATGAATAATAAACATTTATCATGAAATAAGGAAATAAATAATAACTTTATTATTGCCTCTAGGGCGTATTTCCTTCATGGATATCACACAATCATCTCATGTTCAACCAAGCTTGGTATTAACAATACTGGAGTGACCACATGACCACAAGGAGCTTGATCTTTACTCGGGATCATCACATGACACCACAAATATCAACCAACTTCGGTATCCATGATACCACGGTGAACCTCTTATAATCACATAAAGATCAACCAACTTCTTTCCTCACCGAACCAGGGTTGTTTATTAATCAGGTTATTATTATTGTTGACTCATAGTGTGACCTAATACGAACTGGGCACATATCCGCTTGCGTGGCTATCGATAGATTATACACTCTGTAGAGGTTAGTACATTGTACCCACACCACATAACCCATGGCCTCGTGCTCCCATTTGGGTGGACCAACGGTGTTCCGAAAAATACAATCTATTGCATGACACTCTCCAAGCCACTTCGACAAACTCCCCTTTGGGATAAGTCATGGGTGGCCCCGGATGCCACTCTGGACATAAAACGGCCACCGTCGTGGCAAAACAAAAACGGTCCCAAATGGGGACAACCCGGGTACAACACAACTTGTGCACACAAGGTTATTGCTGCCTACCGGGCCAGGGTAGGCATGCACCTAACCTTCCCTAGTTGGAGGCGCCAGCGAGAGGCATGACAATAGAATGCATTAAGGCCTTCCCATACAGGAAAGTGTGGCTGCACTGGTCAGCTCGACTTGATGGCACTACGACTCGGCCAAAAGGTGTTCAAGCTCAGTTAATGTCCGGCTAAGCTTGAAAAGTAAATAGCCGAGTCATAAAATAACATGTTGAAATGACAATGCACAAGAACATGATATCAACATGAACATGGATGGGAAGTATAACCATTTAACATATGCAGCATTAGCATCAACCATAACAAAGCACTTAGTCTACTCGATGCATATGAACATGGCATAGTGATGATTGTGCATAGCACATGTACTTTTCATAACAGATGATAATAATGCATCGGAGAACATCATTATTACCAGCAGATAATAACAACAAGAATGACATACGAGAATAATACTAGCAAGTAGTAACATACTAACAGGGTGCAAAAGAACATAACATGGAGATGAACATGAATCCGCAAGCATACGAAAACAGTAATATCAGTAGTAGATGAGCAAACAATTAATAAATATTCAAGTATAAACCCATGGCTATTGCATCGCCATCATGCAAGTGGTTGTCGTGGCTTGCCTGGGGATGAAGGTGTTGGGGAACGTAGCATGCAATTTCAAAAAAATTCCTACGATCATGCAAGATCTATCTAGGAGATGCATAGCAACGAGAGGGGGAGAGTGTGTCCACGTACCCTCGTAGACCGAAAGTGGAAGAGTTATGTTAACGCGGTTGATGTAGTCGAACGTCTTCACAATCAAACCAATCTAGCACCGAACGTACGGCACCTACGAGCTCAGCACACGTTCAGCTCGATGACGTCCCTTGAACTATTGATCCAACAGAGGATCGAGGGAGAGTTTTGTCAGCACGATGGCGTGATGACGGTGTTGATGATGTGATCCGCGTAGGGCTTCACCTAAGCACTACGATGATACTATCGGATGAGTAAACGGTGCAGGGGGCACCGCACATGGCTAAGACAATGTTGTGTCTTTGGGGTGCCCCCGTATATAAAGGAGGGAGGAGGAGGCCGGCCACCAGGGGCGCACCGAGGAAGGGGGAAGTCCTACTAGGACTCCACTCCTGGTAGTGTCATTGAATTGTCACGGCAGATGTCCTTAGTGTCAGGACTTAGTCGCGAGGCCAACGCATCTATGTGGTAGCTTGAGAGGGGTTTGATCAGGACGAGAGACGCAACATACAAGACAAGGATTTAGACAGCTTTGGGCCCCGGGAAACATCATCCGGTAATAGCCCTACATGCTGTTTGTGGCTAGATCTCATTATGCTCATGAGAGAGTCGCCGTAAGCCGGCTCTCCTCTTTGTGTCTAGCCCTAGACATTGTTTCTTGTTTACTTGTCCCTCTTTGGGGTGCCCTGCCCCTCCTTATATAAGTTAGAGGGGCGGATTACATGTGGAGTCCAAATAGGATTAGGACTAGCCTATCTTCTACTACAAGCCGGATACAAGTCCGGGTCTTGTGTAAGGAAGATATTCCTCACGCCTTTCCTCTTAAACTGGCCTACCATAACATAAGCCGGCCTTTCTGGGCCTTGAGCCTCCTGGGCCCCCGGGTCTTGTCTCTCCTCTGATCCGCTTACCAGGTCACCCTTAAGTCGCCAGGATCGGGCGGGTCACTTAGTGTGTCGTCCAGCCAGGGCAGGTCATTAGTGAGTCGCCAAGTCTGACCGGGTTATACTTCCGACCGAGTTACACCGCGGGGTATATCCCCGACATTAGGCCCCAAGTTTAGCTTGGATTTATCCATGGTAAACTTATGCTGCAAAATAAACACAAGAACAAATTTGACAGGTTGTGCTCCGGGTTAAGAATTCTTGTAAACCGACACCTGAACATCCTTAAGTCTTTGTCATTTCCTTCTTCTAGAAAATCCAGGTCAATAAGCCAGCTTCATACTCAATTTGCTGACATTGGTTTCACACCGAGAAATATTGTGAAGAATAATCCACTTGAGTCGGCTTCCAAAGCGTCGGCTTAAGAAATATTGGTCTTGAAATACTCATCTGATATTCAGCCGGTTTGAAGATGTAAAACTTGCCGGTTTAATATTACCAAAATTGCCGAGTTATATAACATACGATGCCGGGTCATAATTGTTGTTGACATCGGGTCATGCAATTGATCTTCCTGATTTGCTCAAAACTGATAATTTGAAGATGTTCCTCCTTATATATGCATAATACATGTAGCCCCCAAGTCTTAAGAGGAGAACATAGTGATAGTTTAAGACTTGCTCCAATATAAGTGTTGCAACCAAAGAAGAAATCCGGTTTGTTCATCTCAATCATTAGTCATAAACTGAATATTCCACATAGGTAGCCCCCAAGTTCCGGGTTGTCATGCTTGCAGCAACCTGGGACTTGTAATTGCCTTATGCTCATAAAAACTTCAACCAGTGTAGCCTCCAAGGGCCAGGTCATTATGCAATAATGAGCAGGGAATTTATAAATATGATCATGTAGATTTGAACAGCAACGTGTAGCCCCCAAGGGCTGGCTTAGCAAGATAATACTGAGCCGGGACTTTGTATATAATTTATTGATAATAACATCATATAATACAATCTCCACCATGGGGCTTGAACCCATGTCCACAGGGTTAAGAGCTTTGCGCTTTACCAACTGAGCAGTAGACCCTTGAATTTAATGGATTTAAAACTTGTGTACCTTGAATTATTGACATGAGCAATCGGTAGCCCCCAAGGGCCGGATCATTACAATGTGATGAGTCGGGTCTTCAATAAGTTGAGCAAAAAATTACTTTGCATTAGCCCCCAAGTGCCATGGTGCATGCTGGCAGCGACATGGGACTTGTATATTTGATGTAATTTCAACTTGAATAATGTAGCCCTCAAGTGCCGGGTCGTAAGCCTGCAGCAACTCGGGACTATTCCTTTCATTGTAGAATAAATCATATCCATTGATAAAATAATAGCCATTGTGCTGAAGCGACTTTGAAAACCTCAATCATAACACTGGTTATTGATAACCACAATAGAAATCCAGCCATGTTGGCTATTTAAGATTTGAACAATATAATCCGGTATGAAAACCTCAATCACTCAATTCATGAAAATCCAGCTAGTTTTGGCTATTAAAGATTTGAATACCTCATCGGTTGACAAGTAAATCCGGAGTTTAAATACCTGGCGGCTCTTGGCCGATGCGCATTCATTGTAACCCGGTCCCGAATAGCCTTTGAGAAAATCAAGAATTAATAACCCTTTTGAGACATCAATCTCAATCTTTGATGATGGGCTTGAACTTGATCATTTATGTAATCCATAGCTCTGTAGATCCTGCACAGAGTTTAAACAACATATGCCCTGGCGACTTAATATCAAAAGCCAGGGCGGGTAACCACCCAAATATAGTCTTATCCTGCACACAAGTAGATCACAAGATCCCTATGATCCTTTGAATGATACTGCCGGTTTATGTGACCCGGACAGTGAAGTTGATAACTCAACTCTGTAAGAGCCGGCACATATGATATTTGTGACAACTCAAATACTTGCGATTGTATAAAAATAGATAAAATTTTTGAGGCTTCTGATTCGAATACGATCAGTAAACCGTTCCAAAGGGGTTAAGCTAAGATTCGAATATGATCATATAGCCCCCAGTGGCGTTGGTGATGCCGATCAAAGTGGGTATCGACAGCTATGTTCTCTTTGGTTTGAATATGACCTATGTTTGAACAGGAAGCCCCCAAATGACCTTAAGAGTTGTTTAGCGACGCTGATTCGAATACGATCCACGTCGATTCCCAAAGGGGTTGAGCTATGATTCGGATACGATCAAGAAGCCCCCAAGTAGGTTCAGCAGTTTGCTAATCAAAAGGGTATCGATAGCTATGTTCTCTTTGGTTCGAATAAGACCTATGTTTGAACAGGAAGCCCCCAAATGACCATATAAGTTTTGGCATTGCGCCAATCAAGAGGGTACTGATAGCTATGCCCGATGTGCAGGAAGCCCCCAAGTGACAATAATAAGATAAGCCGTAAGGCATGACACCTATGTTTGAACCGCGCATCATGGTAGCAAGTTCTTTTTGGCACCCTTTAATCTTTCTGAGAACTCGAACTTGCGAGAGATTAATTCTTTTTGAATCGGAAGTTTAAACCGGATTTGAAAGCTTCAAAACTTTGAGAGAGATAAATTTACCTTGAGCCGGATTTGAACCGGATTTGAGAGCTTCAAAACCTTGTGGTAAATAAATTTCCCTTGAACCGGTTTTTAAACCATATATTAAGAGTGTCAGTGATTTGTGGGAGAGAGATGTCTCTTGAAGCGGATTTTAAACCGGAGTCCTTCTTTTTAAGCCGGAAATTTTCTGATGGCCTTCAAATTTTTCACCAATATAGCGGTAGCCTCTGGAACCGGGTTACCTTCCCTCCAATGACCCGGAGTTCTTGAATCCATTGAAACCGGCTAATTTTGCCGAGCCATACCATTGTAACCCCCGAGTCTCAAGATGACTCGAAGAGTTGGCTTGAGATTCTCCATATTTGGCCATAGCAGAAGGTGTATATCATTGGTGTTGATAGCGCGATGTGAATCTAGAGAAGGTTGGGATGACTGCGATGGGTCATAAATGATCATGTATGAGCCGTGTTAACAACTCGGCCAATGGTTCCTTCCAACTGGCTGTTTGAAGTTAACTAAATTGTAGTGGCAACGACTTGTGTGCCTGCCCGTTAAGCCATCCAGTGCAGACGACGGCTGATAATATATAATAATTTGCCTCCACATTGCTTAGAATAAAACCGGGGTACCCAAGCAGTGACTTGCTCATACTCAATAAATAGCTCATGCAGACAGGCGTGGCCCGGTATGCTGATATAGACCAAGCTGCAAGAGACAGACGGTAAATACGACCGTAGCATCAGAGGCGGTACAGACAGATGAGTCGATCGCGGCGTTGTAAGCCGGCGCGGACGGGTGAGTCAAACGCAGGCGCGGTAAGCCACGGGGGCGGGCGAGTCAACCATGTTGTGTTGATGTAGTGAACAATTGTCCTGCATCAACAACATCGCAAGCCAGAGTAATTGCTCTTTTTAAAGAAAACAATATATAATATATAAAAATATACTGGATTGATGTCACCTGATATGTCAGGCCAGAAATTATCCACCGCGGAGTTGATGATCACCACGGTGAAGCTGAAATCAATCACGGCCGAGTCAACCGCGGGAGCAGACAGATGAGCCGGCCGCGGCGTTGTAAACCGGTGTGAACGAGCGAGTCAATCACAGGATCGGTAAGCCGCGCGGACGCTGAGCCAATCATGGGCGTGGTTCCAACGAGTTAATGTAGATCGACCTACATGGGCGGCGGCTTGCGCACACCCATTTAACAGCAAACGAGCGTGGACGCCAGTGCATGATGATGCTAACGCACACTCCATAGGCATAGCATGGCACCACCTTGATAATGGATCATTGTCCTACACAAAATATATTGCGGACCAGAATAATTTGTTCTTGGAAAAAACAATATATGCGCTAATAAAATAAACTTTAGATAGATATGACCTGATTGTAGCAGAAAAACTCCATCGGGCGGTGGCTCAATGCGGCCCCATCGGATCAAGACAGTAGAGGCGACTCAACGCGGCCCTGGTGGCCCGCGCTCGACGGCGGCTTAGAATGGCCCCAGCGGCTCAAGATGGCCTCCATGGGCTCAAATGCGGCACGGACGCGGGTGAATCGGCCGTGGGAGCCGGCAGGTAATTCAGCCGTGGCTTCACAAACCGGCATGGACGGGAGAGCCAGCAGCGGTGTCGTAAGCCGATGCGGCGAGGCGAGGAATCACAGGCACAGTAAGCGGCATGGACGAGCGAGTTGATGTAGACCGGGCTGCAAGGGCGGCGACTTGCGCACGCTCTGTATCCGTGGCATGAAACCACTTTTATAATGAACAATTGTCCTGATATTTTTGCCGGATGAAGGCGGACACTGATCCTGGATTACGCTGAGTACTAGCACTATCCGTACGAAATCATCCGTACTAGTGCTAGTACGTGACTACTGGATGCCTTTGATGTTCGTATGGTGACACACAGCATGTGAGGGAGCCAATCCATTGAGCCTTGGAACTCGTGCAGATTAATTAATGGTACTTGGTCACGTGGCCACCTTTTTTTAGAAAAGTGGTATTACCCCAGCCTCTGCATCAGAAAGATGCATACAGCTCATATTATTAAAAAACAAAATGAGTCACAAAGTCTCCAATATCTGAAAGGTCGAAAAGAAAACAAGCTGCTCAAGCGAGCCTAATCATGAAGCCACAACCGGCTGGCAAATAAAATAGGAGCACTACATGCCTATCCTATTACATGACCGCCATCCAAACCGGTTGAAAATAACCCGAGCTACCATCTCCCATCGGGTAGACGCAGTAGCCAAACGCCCCCTGGCCTCCGTCGGAGTGAGTAGCGACCACATACGGACCAATGTTGTGGCCCTGAAGATAACCTGCAAAAAATGAAAGTTCGTTGTTCTGTTAAAAACCAGATCATTTCTGCAGTTCCATACTGCCCATAACAAAGCACACACTCCGACACGAATGTGTCTTGCTAAATCCAAATTAACCCCATCAAGCCATGTTCCAAATAACATATTGATAGAGGTAGGTGGAGTAATATTGAAAGCAATATGAATCGAACGCCAAAGAATCTTAGCCAGCGGACAATCTAGAAAAAGGTGCCTGATAGTTTCGTTACAATCACAAAAACTACACCTAGCAGAACCCATCCAATTACGTTTTGCCAGATTATCCTTTGTCAAAATGACTTGTTTACGCACAAACCACATAAACACTTTGATTCGCAAAGGTACCTTGACTTTCCAGACGTGCTTCGAGCAAGGAATGACACTAGTGTTTATGACATCCAGATACATGGATTTGACCGAGAACCTGCCGTCCTTAGTCAGTTTCCAAAACAATCTCTATCTGGCTGCTGAGACAGCTGGACATCCATCAACCTTCGTACAAGATGAAGCCATGCCTCCCAACGATCGCCTACCAGCGTCCTCGGAAGCTAATATTGAGAGGCATGGACTGTAAGACAGTTGCAACGTAGGCTTCTCGACGTTGAACAATGTTATACAGAGTAGGATATTGAAGTGCCAGAGGCGTCTCCCCAAGCCACGTATCCTCCCAGAACCTCGTGTTAGCCCAATCCCCGACTAAGATCTTTGCCCTGTTAAAGAAGAGGGGCTTGACTCTCATCAATCCTTTCCAAAACGGTGAATCAGTCGGGCGCACAGTCACCTGAGCCAAAGTTTTAGACTGAAAATACTTATTTCGCAAAATTTGAGCCCAAGTAGCCTCTGTCTTGGACGAAAGTTTAAAAAGCCACTTGCTAAGGAGACATCTATTCTTGATCTCTAGATTTTCAATGCCTAGACCGCCTTGGTCCTTCGGCCTACAGATGATATCCCATTTTGCAAGCCTATACTTTCGTTTCAACTCATCATTCTGCCAAAAGAATCGAGAACGATAAAATCTAACCTCTTTCTGACCCCCACCGGGACCTCAAAAAAGGATAAAAGAAACATGGCCATACTGGTGAGGACCGAATTAATTAGAATTAATCGACCTCCATATGACATGAGCTTCCCTTTCCAACAGCTCAGTTTCTTTTCAAAACGATCCTCGATGCACTTCCACTCCTTGTTCGTCAGCTTACGATGATGAATGGGTATACCTAAGTATGTAAACGGTAGCGAACCCAACTCACATCCGAACAATTGCTTATACGCCTCCTGGTCCTCATTAGCTCTTCCAAAGCAAAACAGTTCGCTCTTATGGAAGTTAATCTTGAGTCCAGACAATTGTTCAAATAAGCACAACACAAGCTTCATGTTCCTTGCTTTCGCCAAGTCATGCTCCATAAAGATGATAGTATCATCAGCATACTGCAAAATGGATATACCACCATCAACTAGGTGCGGAACCAAACCAGACACCTGCCCCGCATCCTTAGCCCGACCTATTAAAATAGATAACATATCAACCACTATGTTGAATAGAATCGGTGACATGGGATCTCCTTGCCTTAGTCCTTTGTGTGTCTGGAAATAGTGACCTATATCATCATTCACTTTAATCCCTACACTCCCTTTTTGCGTAAAGGACTCAACCTGGTCTCGCCAGGCCTTGTCAAATCCTTTCATACGCAACGCCTGTTGAAGGAAAGGCCATTTAACTTTTTCGTATGCTTTTTCAAAATCCACTTTAAAAACCACACCATCTAGTTTTTTTGAGTGAATCTCATGGAGTGTTTCATGCAAGACGACCACCCCTTCAAGGATATTTCTATCTGGCATGAAAGCGGTCTGGGACGGTTGCACAACTGAATGCGCAATCTGCGTGAGTCGGTTCGTCCCAACCTTGGTGAAAATTTTAAACTGACATTAAGCAAAAAGATAGGCCTAAACTGCTCAATGCGAATAGCCTCTGTCTTCTTAGGAAGAAAAGTTATCTTTCCAAAATTGAGCTTGAACAAATGAAGCTGACCAATGAATAAATCATGAAACATCGGCAACAAGTCACCCTTAATAAAATGCCAGCACTTTTTGTAGAACTCCGCCGGAAACCCATCTGGTCCTGGCGCTTTATTGTTTTTCATTTGTGCAATGGCCTCAAACACCTCCTCCGTAAAAGGAGCAGTCAAAATCTCATTCTCTTCTGTCTCAAGTTGGGGAACATCCTCAACTCTTGACTCATCAAGGGACACAAAACTCTCTTACGGAGGTCCAAACAGCTGCTAATAATAGTTGGTAATGTAAACTTTCAGGTTTTCCTGACCAACTATCGTCCCTTCATCTTGTTCTAATTGAAATATTCTCTTCTTACGATGCTTACCATTAGCAATCATATGAAAAAATTGAGTGTTGTCCTCTCCTTAGACAACCTTACGAACCTTAGCTCTCAAAGCCCATTTCAGTTCCTCCTCGCGGAGGAGCTCTTTCAACCTTAACTCGGCCTCCACTTTAGACTCCATCTTGCTGGTATCTAAAATAGAAGTTTCAGCTTTTAACTCAAGGGAGTGAATAATCATAAGGAGTCTTTCCTTCTCCGCCTTATATATCCCATTCGTATGCTTAGCCCATCCACGAAGGAACCTTCGAAGATGACGAATCTTGCACTGCCACCGCTCAATGGGTGACCTTCCCCCCCGAGTCTTTAGCCCACTCTCTAGCTAACAACTCAACAAACCCTTCTCTTTCAAACCAAGCAAGTTCGAAGGAGAAAATATTCTTATTACCCATATGAGTTTGAGCCCCTGAGTCGACTAATAGCGGTGTGTGATCCGAGATACCTCGTGTCAACGCCTGCACCGTTACCAGAGGATACTTCTGTTCCCAATCGACGCTCGCCAAAACACGATCAAGCTTCTCAAAAGTCGGGACCGGTAGCGAGTTTGCCCAAGTGAATTTCCTACCCGAAAGCTCTATCTCTCTGAGATCCAAGCTTTCAATGATAGTATTGAACATAAACGACCATCTGCCATCAAAGTTGTCATTATTCTTTTCCTCCTTTCTTCGAATAATGTTAAAATCACCACCCACTAAGACGGGTAACTGCTCGTTGCCGCAAACACGGACCAAATCAGCCAAGAAATCTGGCTTGAGTTCGGGTTGCGCAGCACCATAGACTGCCACCAAAGCCCAATCAAAACCATCCGCTTTAGTTCTGACCCGAAACTTTACCGCAAACTCACCCAACACTACACTCCGAACCTCCAACGTTTCGCACTTTACCCCGAGTAAAACCCCACCGGATCTTCCTCTAGGTGGGAGGCAGTGCCAGTCAAAATCTACCCCCCAGATAAGGTGCTCAGAAATTGTGGAAAAAAATCACCTCGTCCAGTCTCGGACAAAGCAATAAAGTCTAGATGATGTTCAAGAGAAGCCTCTGCTAGAAACCGTCTTTTAGCCAAGTCTTTAAGACCTCTGCTGTTCCAAAAGATGCCTCTCATATTTCATCATGAAATTTTTTGGAGGTACGGATCCTAGCACTTCTACGCACAGCCGACACCGGGTAAACCTTCCGTTTCCAGGTCCTCTTAGGCTTAACGCAAACATCAGAAGGTTCGGCACGCTCGGATGAGCCTCTATGGCCAAAGACTCAACTTCAAGGTTAGTAGTATCCAGGGAGGGATACTCATCCTCCTCCTCCGTCTCCTGTACCGCAGGGTCAAGATCAGCACACAAAGCCATCAAGAACCCTAACCCCAAGCGCATCAATCTCCGACTCATTCATCGGTCTAACTGCAGCTATGTTACGAATCAAATCTAACGCTCGTTCAGCTTCCAAATCTAGCATATCGTTAACAGACTTAGAAATTTCTAGATCATTATTACCAAGAGATACTCCTAATTGGTTGGCATTTTGCACAATCTCATCATTGGTAAAATGCATAATAGAATTAGACTTGTTAACAGACATACCAGTAGAAAGCTCGACGTCCCGCAACTTGGCCGCCCTCAACGCGCACCTGAGCTGCATGTCATCAACATCCGGGTGCTCCTGCAGTCTCCCGCTAACCCGTCTCCCTGTAGAGACAGGATCCGGGATCCCACCGAAAGCGATGACCTCCTCGCGAGAAGCAGCACTGGGGAAAGAGCCTCCTGCCCGTCCCCCAGCAGTGGTGACCAGCGCCGGGGCCACTGGAGCAACATCCAAAGACGACGAGAGCTCCTAGGGCCTATTGACGGCCATCCCGCCGATGCCCGAGCCCGGTGAACTCGTCCTAGCGCGATCCAGGGAATCCGGTGCCGCAGTGACCACACCAGCCGGCCCGCCCTCTAGAGCAGCAAAAGGGGAAACGACGGTCTCCTGCGCGCCCGTTCCCTCGCAAGCCGACGACCTCACCAAAGGGGCCACGCCGCCCCTCGGCACCGCCAGCGTCAAAGACCCGAAGGGCCGAGCCTCCTGCTCGACAACTCCCCCCGCGACCACCGGCTCGGCCACCACAGCCATAGCCGAGGGAGAAACAGGAACCGAGGGCGGGACCTCCTGCCCCGCAGCACCTTCGTCCTCAACAGACCTCGCCACACGCAAACTGAGCACCGGGCTCGCAGAACCAACCCTGTCACACGACAACCTCGGCGGCGCCGAGAACGCCCCAATAGAACCCAGCTGAAGATTGGTAGTCGGAACTGTGCTAGACGGCCCAACAGGGGCGGAGTCAGCATTATCCGACGGCCCCGACGGTCCCATATCCTTGTCATCATTACTCTTTGCAATATCATCCTGGTTCCCCGAACCCCCTCCTCCCTCAGAAGTATCCATGGGATTATCATCCTCAAACTCATTGAAAAGATCAGGATCCTCATACTCAACATCCAACTAATATAAAACACCTGCGTAAGTCCAAGGCACCATGTCTGGCAAGAACTGAATATTGGCGACACTGACCAGCAGCCGTGCCACCCCATGAGCCCGAGTGAACTGCATATCCACCTGCTCAGTCCTGCCAATCAAAGACCCCAGACTCCAGGTCACCAAGAAGCTATCCAAAGGAGCAGACTGGGTACCAGAGAAACGAACCCAAATTTGAGTTAAAGGCGTGCCCTGTGGCTCTTGCTTTTTCCACTCATTGAATTCCAGCACAAAACTAGTACATGTGACCCTGCTCATACCAAACTTGAGAATCCTCACCTGATCCTCCTTAGACGGGAAATCCACTTTAAATGAATTATTGGAGAGCTTAAGTAAAGACCATTGAAAATTACCCGGAGCGAGCTCTCTCAACTGCTGAATGATCTGTGCTTCGGTTAACGGCCCGTGAACCACCTTCACCACACCGGGGAAGGATGTTTCCACTATGGGCGCAGAAGGCTCCACAGACGGAGACTCAAAAAACATCAACTCCGAACAACACACTCCGTAAATCTGAACGGATGGTTTTGGCCCCAACATAAGAGGACAGTCGGCCGCAGTGTGTTTAGGCTTCCGGCACAGATCACATAACTCCGCAGTACACTGAACCAAAAAGTGACCCGGTTCCCCACACCGGAAACAAGTGAGCTTCTTCTTCTTAGCCGCCCACTTAGACAACTTCTCACTCTCGGCCTTGTCCGAACCATGCTCAGAAGCAGAATCGCCAGTCTACATAGGCTCAGGCAGCGAAACTGCAGCCAATGCCTGCACCGTCTCCACCGCCACGTGGGGTAAATCCGATGCACCCTCCGCTACCTCCGTCACTGTATCAGTCCTTGCATACCGAGGCTGGTGTTGCCTCCGGTTCCTGCCCCGACCTCCACAAAAGCGTCCTCGGAAAGCACGGTTGTTAGGACCTGGCGCGCCCTTGACGAAATTTCCGGTCGGTCCTTGGAACCCCCGGTTATCATTGCCATTGTCCACCCAAGCATAACCACGGCCCCCTCCGGTTGAGGAAGAGCCCCGGTGCAAACCAGCGCCATAAGCGTCATATCCGTCATCACCCCACTGACGGCGCGGGGGGTTATGGTCATCTCCTGCCGACGCACCCATCCCAAGGCCGGTGGAACCCTGACCGACAACGCCTGGGCCTCCCGCCATCTGCCTCGGCCATGGACGTTGTGCCGGCGGCGTTTTTGTCCTAGCAGCCGACGCCGGTGCAGCCCGCGGCCCGGAGACAGGTGCTAATGGCGGAGGCATCGGCCCCCGAGGCGGAGCAGGCGCCCTAGGCGCGAACGGGGCCATCGCCCCAGCCGGAGTCGGAGACGGCGCCCGGTGCGGAGGCGGCGCTGTCCCCCTGGGCGGAGGTGGAGCTGTCCCCCTGGGTGGCCTCAAGGCTGGCGCTGGCGGAGGCGCAGCCTAGCCATACCCGGAGCCGGCAACGCCACTGCCAAGGCCGCAGCACCCACGGTTGTCACGGCTTTCTTCGCCGGCGGCGGAGGCTTGGGCGGCATCGCATCGTCGCCGGCCGACTTCGCAAGGTCAGAGGCGCCTGAGGCCCGCCTGGCACGGCCACGCACAACTGATGGAAAACCCACCCGACCGCGGCGGCGAACCCTAGCGAGAAGAACGCCTCGACAGGGAGACACCGATCGTGCATGTGATGGCTCACGATCCGACGCAATCACATGCACGTATGCCTCGACCGTCCGCTCGCCAGTAGCCGGTTTTGCCTGGGCCTCTAGCCCCGCTAATCCCGGCCCACACTTAGCCAAACCATCCACACCCGACGTTCCAGTCGAAGAAAGGCCCGTACAGTGGCCCACTACTCCGAGCCCGTCAGAACCCAACAAAGTATTCAAACGCATGATCTGATCCGCCCGAATCACGGACGAGCGATCACTCGCCGGCTTCGGCCTCAGCGCCGCCGGCGGCCGCCGATCCTTCTTCTTCTTCCGCGTCACAAGAGTCCAGTTATCCGGCAAGAAATCAGACAACGTTACCGTTTTTCTCAGAATCTTTGGAATCGGTCTGCTCCACGGCTTCATGCCCGGCTTCGAGTTTTGAACAGGAGAGCTACACCGAGTGGTCTTGATCTCAAGCTCCGGTGAAGAACCAGCGCTCGGCGAGGCCAAGGGCACTCCGCCAGCTACCTTCGTAGATGTTTGGCCCTCGACCTGGTCCTCGTCGTCACTGTCCATAAGCGCCCAAAACCTCCCTCCCGGTCTCGCATTAACCACCGGCTCCGAAAGATCGATCAACTCCGGTGATCTCGGTTGAACATCCACCTGCATACATTCACGCACAACTACGTCATATAAATCAAGAGTGAATCTAGAACCAACCTCAATCTTGCCGTCGTCTGGAAGATAGTCGCCAGCGAGGACGTCATTGTCCAAATCTAGGAGAACCATCCATCTCGAACATGGAGAGAAACGAAGTCGTCCTTCGATCCAGACGGAGAAATTGATCCCTTCAGAGAAATTCGCCCGCCATTGCATCAAACGCCTCTCATCCCGTCCGATCTCACCCGGCTGCAGATCGCCGCGAGCGCCACTCGACCCTACCGTCTCCTCCGTTCCTCCCGACGGCGCCGCCGCCAGGGTACTTGGAGAGGCCGGTTGGATCTCATACGCCGGAGCGCGTCCGCCAGAGGAGGGTTGAAGCAGCAGCGGCGGCGATCCGGCCGCCTTTGGTAGCCTCGTCTCCGCCGCGCCCTCTGTCGCGCCCTCCGCCTCACTCATCACAACATCAGCGCCCTCCACCGCGCCCCTAGTGGTCGCTACTGGGTGCCACCTAATTTTAGTTTGGTAATTGGTCCAGATGATGTTGCCCTCCACTTCCTTACTCGGAATTGTTGCGTCAGGTTCAATTCGCCACATGCATGGGCCGCGGCTTGACTCTTCATTATTTTAATATTGCATGTTCCTTTGTTTTGATCGCACCAAGCCGTCGCATGAGGAATCAACAGCCGCTTTGAGATTGAGAGTTATCTTAAGTACTCCTCCTCCGACGGCTCTGTGTTGAACTGAATGTTCACGGCATGCTTCTTTCCGTAGATCATTAACAGAATCTTGATGCTGCTCTAGCACTCTAAGCACTCAAGTAGGTAACTCAGCAAAGATTCAGGGAAGCCACAACGGCACAGCGGCTCGGACAACGCAGAGGCAGGACCAGCGGCGGCAGTGGAGTAGCGACGGGACTCGGGCCGTGCGCCTGTGCTGGCGGAGAAGGCAAGGCCCGGCGCGGCCCGGGACAGAGAGCGGAGACGGAGGGCGAGGCCAGCCCTGGAAGTGGCGACTTGGAAAAAGGCTGCAAGGACGGCTCGTGGTTTGCTCAACACGGACAGCGGGTTGGAGCCCCGGCCATGAGGAGTGGTTGCAGTGAGGTGAGCCCATGGCGGCGGATGCTGGCTGCTGAGCCTGTGACCGTCACCGCAGCCGCGGATGCTCACCGATGGAGGGAGGCGAGTCAACGGAGTGCTCGAGGTCGATAGCGGCGGCCCAGCGATGCAGGAGGCTTGCAAGGACGGCGGCGACACCGGTGACTCACAAACAAGGCATGGCAGAGGCGGGGCAGGCTCCAGACGACAACTGCAGTTGAAGTGGTGAAGCGGCGAGTTTTAGGATGAGGTCTTGGCCGACAAAGCGACCTGACGCAGCCGCACGCAGAGAAAGTGACTCGGGATCAGAGACGAGACCGCCGGGGCGACTTGAGGGCGGCCGCAGGAGCGGCGTCCGGCGGAGGCAGCTTGGCAGCAGGCTCGACGTAGAGGTACGAGCCGGCGGCGGCTGGCGGGTCGGGGCTCGCAGGCGAGGCAGCCCCCTCGACGGCGGTGGCTCGAAACCGAGTTCATATCTAAATTTGTTTCCGGGTTGTGGGCTGCTTCCGATTGGTTTTGCTCCGCCCTTCACCCGGATGTGCGTTGACGAATCTGGCAGCGCCTTGGTCTCGGCGACCCCTGTACGCAGCGGCGGCGACTCGTCGAATTAGACCAAAACAACCATAATTAGATGATTTTGATCCGTACTGATGGAACCCCTTCTCCCTTTGGCTTCTCACGGCGTTGCAGCGGAAAGTGATTCGGCCACGTTGCCACGACGAATCGCCTGGTTGCGAGTGACGGTGTACACAGACGCAATTCGACTCTTCTTCGTCTAAAAATCCCTGGGGAAGATCCCTCCAAGAACTCAACACCACCATGCGCAGGCCCCACGGTGGGCGCAAACTGTCGTTGCATTGTCACGGCAGATGTCCTTAGTGTCAGGACTTAGCCGCGAGGCCACGCATCTATGTGGTATCTTGAGAGAGGTTTGATCGGGACGAGAGACGCAACATACAAGACAAGGATTTAGACAGCTTAAGGCCCCGGGAAACATCATCCGGTAATAGCCCTACATGTTGTTTGTGGCTAGATCTCATTATGCTCATGAGAGAGTCGCCGTAAGCCGGCTCTCCTCTTTGTGTCTAGCCCTAGACATTGTTTCTTGTTTACTTGTCCCTCTTTGGGGTGCCCTGCCCCTCCTTATATAAGTTAGAGGGGCGGGTTACATGTTGAGTCCAAACAGGATTAGGACTAGCCTATCTTCTACTACAAGCCGGATACAAGTCCGGGTCTTGATTCCTTGTAAGGAAGATATTCCACACGCCTTTCCTCTTAAACCGGCCTACCATAATGTAAGTCGGCCTTTCTGGGCCTTGAGCCTCCTGGGCCCCCGGGTCTTGTCGCTCCTCTGATCCGCTTGCCAGGTCACCCTTAAATCGCCAGGATCGGGCGGGTCACTTAGTGTGTCGTCCAGCCAGGGCGGGTCATTAGTGAGTCGCCAAGTCCGGCCGGGTTATACTTCCGGCCGGGTTACACCGCGGGGTATATCCCTGACAGGTAGGATTCGGCCCCCCTCTTTTTTTTCTTCTTACAGAGGTGGAAAGGCGGAAGTAGAGGGAGTAGGAGAAGGAAAGAGGGGTGGCGCCCCCTTTTTCTAGTCCAATTCAGCCTCCTCCCTTGTGGAGGGCGCACCAGCCCCTTGTGGCTGGTTAGCCTCCCTCCCATGGCCCATATGGCCCATATCTTCCACCGGGGGGTTTCGGTAACCCTTCCGGTACTCCGGTTTGTACCCGATACACTCCAGAACCCTTCTGGTGTCCGAATACCACCTTCCAATATATCAATCTATACCTCTCGACCATTTTGAGACTCCTCGTCATGTCCGTGATCTCATCAGGACACCGAAAAAACTTCGGTTATCAAAAGCACATAACTCATAATACAAATCATCATCGAACGTTAAGCATGCAGACCCTACGGGTTCGAGAACTATGTAGACATGATCGAGACACATCTCCAATCAATAACCAATAGCGGAACCTGGATGCTCATATTGGCTCCTACATATTCTACAAAGATCTTTATTGGTCGAACCGCATAACAACATACGTTGTTCCCTTTGTCATCGATATGTTACCTGCCCAAGATCCGATCGTCAGTATCATCATACCTAGTTCAATCTCATTACCGGCAAGTCGCTTTACTCATTCCATAATGCTTCATCCCCCAACTAACTCATTAGTCACATTGCTGGCAAGGCTTATAGTGATGAGCGTCACCGAGAGGGTCCAGAGATACCTCTCCGATACACGGAGTGACAAATCCTATTCTCGATCTATGCCAACCCAACGAACACCTTCAGAGACACCTGTAGAGCATCTTTATAATCACCCAGTTACGTTGTGACGTTTTTAGCACACAAGGTGTTCCTCCGATATTCGGGAGTTGCATAATCTCATAGTCAGAGGAACATGTATAAGTCATGAAGAAAGCAATAGCAATAAACTTATCGATCATTATGCTAAGCTAACAGATGGGTCTTGTCCATCACATCATTCTCTAATGATGTGATCCCGTTCATCAGATGACAGCAGATGTCTATGGTCAGGAAACATAACCATCTTTATTAACAAGCTAGTCAAGTAGAGGCATAGTAGGGACACTTTGTTTTGTCTATGTATTCACATGTGTACTAAGTTTCCGGTTAATACAATTATAGCATGAATAATAAACATTTATCATGATATAAGGAAATATAAATAACAACTTTATTATTGCCTCTAGGGCATATTTCCTTCAGTCTCCCACTTGCACTAGAGTCAATAATCTAGTTCACATCGCCATGTGATTTCATACCAATAGTTCACATCTGTATGTGATTAACACCCATAGTTCACATTGCCATGTGACCAACAACCAAAGGGTTTACTAGAGTCAATAATCTTGTTCACATCGCTATGTGATTAGCACCCAAAGAGTACTAAGGTGTGATCATGTTTTGCTTGTGAGAGAAGTTTAGTCAACGGGTCTGCTAAATTCAGAGCCGTATGTATTTTGCAAATTTTCTATGTCTACAATGCTCTGCACGGAGATACTCTAGCTAATTGCTCCCACTTTCAATATGTATCCATACCGAGACTCGGAGTCATCTGTACTGTTGTAAGGCTTACATCGACGTAACTATTTACGATGAACTCTTTATCACCTCCATAACCGAGAAATACTTCCTTAGTCCTCTTAGGTAACTAAGGATAACTTTGACCGCTATACAGTGATCCACTCCTGGATCACTATCGTACCCCCTTGCCAAACTCATAGCAAGGCACACAACTGGTCTGGTACATAGCATGGCATACTTTATAGAACCTATGACTGAGGCATAGGGAATGACTTTCATTCTCTTTCTATCTTCTACCATGGTCGGGCTTTGAGTCTTACTCAACTTCACACCTTGTAATACAGGCAAGAACTCCTTCTTTGACTAATCCATTTTGAACCCTTTCAAAATCTTGTCAAGGTATGTACTCATTGAAAAATCTTATCAAGCGTCTTGATCTATCTCTATAGATCTTGATGCCCAATATGTAAGTAGCTTCACCGAGGTGTTTCTTTGAAAAACTCCTTTCAAACTCTCCTTTATGATTTCCAAAAATTCTACATCATTTCCGATCAACAATATGTCATTCACATATACTTATTAGAAAGGCTATAGTGCTCCCACTCACTTTCTTGTAAATACAGGCTTCACCGCAAGTCTATATAAAACTATATGCTTTGATCAACTCATCAAAGCATATATTCCAACTCCGTGATGCTTGCACGAGTCCATAAATGGATCGCTAGAGCGTGCACACCTTATTAGTACCTTCAGGATCGACAAAACCTTCTGGTTGCATCATATACAACTCTTCTTTAAGAAATACCCATTTAAGGAATGCAGTTTTGACATCCATTTGCTAGATTTCATAAAATATGGCAATTGCTAACATGATTCGGACGGATTTAAGCATCGCTACAGTTAGAAAATCTCATTGTAGTCAAGTGCGGTTACAACGTTCGGACACACCATTACACTGTGGTGTTCCAGGTGGCGTGAGCTGTGAAACTATTCCACATTGTTTTAAATGAAGGCCAAACTCGTAACTCAAATATTCACCTCCACGATTAGATCGTAGAAACTTTATTTTCTTGTTACAATGATTCTCCACTTCACTCTGAAATTCTTTGAACTTTTCAAATGTTTAAAACTTGTGTTTCATTAAGTAGATATACCCATATCTGCTCAAATCATCTGTGAAGGTCAGAAAATAACGATACCCACCACGAGCCTCAACACTCATTGGACCGCATACATCGGTATGTATTATTTCCAATAAGTCATTAACTCGTTCCATTGTTCCAGAGAACGGAGTTTTAGTCATCTTGCCCATAAGGCATGGTTCGCAAGTATCAAATGATTCATAATCAAGTGATTCCAAAAGCCCATCAGCATGGAGTTTCTTCATGCGCTTTACACCAATATGACCTAAACGGCAGTGCCACAAATAAGTTGCACTATCGTTATCAACTTTGTATCTTTGGCATCAATATTATGAATATGTGTATCACTACGATCGAGATTTAATAAACCATCAACATTGGGTGTATGACCATAGAAGGTTTTATTCATGTAAATAGAATAATAGTTATTCTCTGTCTTAAATGAATAACCGTATTGCAATAAACATGATCTAATCATATTCATGCTCAACGCAAACACCAAATGAAATTTATTTAGGTTCAACACTAATCCCGAAAGTATAAGGAGTGTGCGATGATGATCATATCAATCTTGGAACCACTTCCAACACACATCGTCACTTCACCCTCAACTAGTCTCTGTTTATTCTGCAACTCCTGTTTTGAGTTACTAATCTTAGCAACCGAACAAGTATCAAATACCCAGGGGCTACTATGAACACTAGTAAGGTACACATCAATAACTTGTATATCAAATATACCTTTGTTCACTTTTCCATCCTTCTTATCCGCCAAATGTTTGGGGCAGTTCCGCTTCTAGTGACCATTTCCTTAGAAGCACTCAGTTTCGGGCTTGGGTCCAGCTTTGGGCTTCTTCCGGGGAGTGACAACTTGCTTGCCATTCTACTTGAAGTTCCCTTTCTTTCCCTTTGCCCTTTTCTTGAAACTAGTGGTCTTGTCAATCATCAACACTTGATGCTCTTTCTTGATTTATACCTTTGTTGATTTCAGCATCACGAAGAGCTCGAGAATCATTTTCGTCATCCCTTACATATTATAGTTCATCACGAAGTTCCAATAACTTGGTGATGGTGACTAGAGAACTCTGTCAATCACTTATCATATCTGGAAGATTAACTCCCACTTGATTCAAGCGATTGTAGTACCCAGACATTCTGAGCACATGCTCACTAGCCGAGCAATTCTCCTCCATCTTTTAGGCGAAGTACTTGTCAGAGGGTCTCATACCTCTCGACATGGGCATGAGTCTGAAACACCAATTTCGGCTCTTTGGC
Organism: Triticum aestivum; assembly: GCF_018294505.1. Classification (NCBI taxonomy): domain Eukaryota; kingdom Viridiplantae; phylum Streptophyta; class Magnoliopsida; order Poales; family Poaceae; genus Triticum; species Triticum aestivum. Next base: position 330,680,709 of record NC_057795.1, on the reverse strand, counting down.
ACATCTCATATGCTCCGTGGTGTTCAAAACGTTTTTGAAGTCCCGGTTCTAAGTAGTAAAGTATGGTGCACTAAACTATCAAGTAGTCATCATATTGAGCTAGCCAAATGTTCATAACGTCTGCATCTGCTCCCGCAATAGGTCTGTCACCTAGCGGTGCATCAAGGGCATAATTCTTCTGTGCAGCAATGAGGATAAACCTCAGATCACGGACCCAGCCTGCATCATTGCTACTATCATCTTTCAACTTAGTTTTCTCTAGGAACATATAAAAAAACATAGGGAAGCTACAACACGAGCTATTGACCTACAACATAATTTGCAAAATACTACCAGGACTAAGTTCATGATAAATAAAGTTCAATTAATCATATTAGTAAAGAACTCCCACTTAGATAGACATCCCTCTAGTCATCTAAATGATCACGTGATCCATATCAACTAAATCATGTCCGATCATCACGTGAGATGGAGTAGTTTTCAATGGTGAATATCTCTATGTTTATCATATCTACTATATGATTCACGCTCGACCTTTCGATCTCTAGTGTTCCGAGGCCATATCTGCATATGCTAGGCTCATCAAGTTTAACCCGAGTATTCCGCATGTGCAATACTGTCTTGCACCCGTTGTATGTGAACGTAGAGCCTATCACAATCGACTATCACGTGGTGTCTCAGCACGAAGAACTGTCGCAACGGTGCATACTCAGGGAGAACACTTATACCTTGAAATTTTAGTAAGGGATCATCTTATAATGCTACCGCCGAACTAAGCAAAATAAGAATCATAAAAGATAAACATCACATGCGATCAAAATATATGACATGATATGGCCATCATCATCTTGTGCCTTTGATCTCTATCTCCAAAGCACCGTCATGATCTCCATCATCACCGGCTTAAGACTCCTGCCGATAACTTCTACAAAACATTATCATCTCATACAATAACTTATATCACATCATGTCTTGACCATATCACATCACAACAAGCCCTGCAAAAACAAGTTAGACGTCCTCTACTTTGTTGTTGCAAGTTTTACGTGGCTGCTACGAGCTTCTAGCAAGAACCGTTCTTACCTACGCATCAAAACCGCAACAATTTTTCGTCAAGTGTGCTGTTTTAACCTTCAACAAGGACCGGCCGTAGTCAAACTCGATTCAACTAAAGTTTGGATAAACAGACACCCGCCAGCCACCTATGTGCAAAAGCACATCGGTAGAACCAGTCTCATGAACGCGGTCATGTAATGTCGGTCCAGGCCGCTTCGTCCAACAATACCGCCAAATCAAAGTAAGACGTTGGTGGTAAGCAGTATGACTATTATCGCCGACAACTCTTTGTGTTCTACTCGTGCATAAAACATCTACGCATAGACATGGCTCGGATGCCACTGTTGGGGAACGTAGCATGCAATTTCAAAAAAATTCCTATAATCACGCAAGATCTATCTAGGAGATGCATAGCAACGAGAGGGGGAGAGTGTGTCCACGTACCCTTGTAGACCAAAAGAGGAAGCCTTATGTTAACGCGGTTGATGTAGTCGAACGTCTTCACGATCCAACCGATCTAGCACCGAACGTACGGCACCTCCAAGTTCAGCACATGTTCAGCTCGATGACGTCCCTCGAACTCTTGATCCAGCAAAGGATCGAGCGAGAGTTTCGTCGGCATGAAGGCATGATGACGGTGTTGATGATGTGATCCGCGCAGGGCTTTGCCTAAGCACTACGATGATACTATCGGATGAGTAAATGATGGAGGGGGCACCGCACACGGCTAAGACAATGTTATCTCTTTGGGGTGCCCCCGTATATAAAGGGGGGATGAGGAGGCCAGCCACCAGGGGTGCACCATGGGAGGGGGGAGTCCTACTAGGACTCCACTCCTAGTAGGACTCGCCCCCCCCCCCTCTTTTTTTCCTTCTTACAGAGGTGGAAAGGGGGAAGGAGAGGGAGTAGGAGAAGGAAAGGGGGTGGCGCCCTCTTTCCCTATTCCAATTCGGCCTCCTCCCTTGTGGGGGGCGCACCAACCCCTTGTGGGCGGGTTAGCCTCCCTTCCATGGCCCATATGGCCCATATCTTCCACCGGGGGGTTCTGGTAACCCTTCTGGTACTCTGGTTTGTACCCGATAGACTCCAGAACCCTTTCGGTGTCCGAATACCACCTTCCAATATATCAATCTTCACCTCTTGACCATTTCAAGACTCCTCGGCATGTCCGTGATCTCATCCGGGACTCCGAACAAACTTCGGTCATCACAAACACATAACTCATAATACAAATCATCATCGAACGTCAAGCGTGTGGACCCTACGGGTTCGAGAACTATGGATGATCGAGACACATCTCCAATCAATAAACAATAGCGGAACCTAGATGCTCATATTGGCTCCTACATATTCTATGAAGATCTTTATCGGTGAAACCACAGAAGAACATACATTGTTCCCTTTGTCATCGTTATGTTACTTGCCCACGATCCGATCGTCGGTATCATCATACCTAGTTCAATATCATTACCGGCAAGTCTCTTTACTTGTTCTGTAATGCTTCATCCTGCAACTAACTCATTAGTCACATTGCTTGCAAGGCTTATAGTGATGAGCATTATCGAGAGGGCCCAGAGATGCCTCTCTGATACACGGAGTGACAAATCCTATTCTCGATCTATGCCAACCCAACAAACACCTTCGGAGACACCTGTAGAGCATCTTTATAATCACCCAGTCACGTTGTGACGTTTGATAGCACACAAGGTGTTCCTCTGGTATTCGCGAGTTGCATAATCTCATAGGTAGAGGAACATGTATAAGTCATGAAGAAAGCAATAGCAATAAAACTTATCGATCATTATGCCAAGCTAACGGATGGGTCTTGTCCATCAAATCATTCTCTAATGATGTGATCCCATCCATCAAATGACAACACATGTCTATGGTCAGGAAACAGAACCATCTTTGATTAACGAGCTAGTCAAGTAGAGGCATACTAGGGACACTTTGTTTTGTCTATGTATTCACACATGTACTAAGTTTCTGGTTAATACAATTCTGGCATGAATAATAAACATTTATCATGATATAAGGAAATATAAATAACAACTTTATTATTGCCTCTAGGGCATATTTCCTTCAGTCTCCCACTTGCACTAGAGTCAATAATCTAGTTCACATCGCCATGTGATTTAACACCAATAGTTCACATATGTGTGTGATTAACACCCATAGTTCACATCGCCATGTGATTAACAACCAAAGGGTTTACTAGAGTCAATAATCTAGTTCACATTGCTATGTGATTAGCACCCAAAGTGTACTAAGGTGTGATCATGTTTTGCTTGTGAGAGAAGTTTAGTCAATGGGTCTGCTAAATTCAGAGCCGTATGTATTTTAGGGAAATACATTCTAGCATGATTAATAAACATTTATCATCATATAAGGAAATATAAATAACAACTTTATTATGGCCTCTAGGGCATATTTCCTTCAGAAGGATTCTCCGGAAAGAAGTGCGATGAAGTCGCATAAAGATTCGCCGGAGTAGTTCTCTCTCGGAGGGGGCTAAATAAGGGCAAGGGCAAGATGGTCATTTCCAATATGTGACAACATTGTGAAAATGGTACCAACAGATCAGGCTCGATGAGACGAGAACGTGGGCTTTGTAATCACCTGATTCGAAGTTATGGTCATGGAGATACAGATGTTTGAAGACCAGGGACTAATCTGTAAAAAGAATATTCACAAACAAACCCTTGGTGGTTAAAACAGAAAATGCCTTCGAGGGAAATACGCTTTATGCAAAAGAAAACTTACTTTCAGCAGAAGCAGACTCAGAATGCGCTTTCTTTCTCAGAAAATGTATTCCCAGGAATACACTTTCACTTAAATCCACGCGGGCCCAGCCGCTGGGTCACTTACACGCGATGCCCGCCGGGCTCTCTCTCTCTCTCTCTCTCTCCTCTCGCGCCTGCTGTCTTCTTCCTCCCGATCAAAGCAGGGGAAGACCAGAGGAGGGGCGACCGGCGACGGTCCGGCCGGCTCCGGCCACCTCGGGCCGAGGGGGAGGCACCGGCGAGCTTGGATGGATGCGCCGCTACAGGCTGGACGCAGCAGCCGCGCCGGGGCGGGCTAGAAAGACGGTGTCTCGCGGTAGCCGAAAGCGAGGGCGATGGCCGAATGCGGGGAGTGCGGCCACCTGTGGTCTGGCATCGAACGGGTGGTAGAAGAAGGATCGACGGACTTCAGGGGTCGAACGGGTGGTAGCAGAAGGATCGCCGGACTTCATGGGGTATTCTCGTGGTAGATTCAAGGAGAGGGAGGGCTCGGTTGGCATGAATTCGAGCCAAGGCCGAGGCGGCAATGACGGCCGAAGGGAGGCAGAGGGAGCTCTGGAGGTCTTGGGAGGGAGTGGAGTGGGCGGTGAGCTGCAGCAGAGGTCAGTGTTGGAGTAAACCACTTTAGGTGGCGTTCAGTATAGTACTAGCTAGTCAGGTGACTCGGTTAGTTAGTTAGTGCATGGATGATTCAGTGTAGTTTGCATGGAATGAGTCCAAGCCGGTGGCTCTTGGCCGTGTGTTGGTGGCGCATGGATAGGAGTGGATGGCATCATGCATGGAGTTAGTTGGAGTAGTGGCTAGGTGTGCTGGCCAGTTAGTGCATGCGTGATGGCCGGACGTGATGGTTGGCTGTGTGCCCTCCTGTGTGTGTGTGTGTGTATATATATATATATATATATATATATATATATATATGTCACATTGAGCAATGGAAAGGAGCCGAGAGGGCTGGGCCATGATGTAGTGTATGTGCTTTTCACTTGGAGACAAGAGGCAAAGCTAGTTTCTCCATGGTGAAGTGTGTGTGCGTGTGTGTCTTCTGCCCCGTGTGTGTTCTTTGCGTTGTGTGAGACAAACCAAAGAGAGACCTATGTGAGATAGAGGAAGACAAAGAGCGGCGCTGCGAGGAGGCAGCGCCAACATTTTGTATCATGAGCTGGTTCATTTTGGGTGTCGTCCCCTTGCCGGAGGCGTGCCAGCGGTGGCGGAGTTTGCCGGCGGCTGCGTGATGCTCCGGGCCGTGTGTCGGTCTATGGAGGTGTGAGGCGCGGCAAGGAGGCCGTGGTGGCTGCGGCGGCACGGTGAGGAGGCCGCAGAGGACCTGCGTGGTGGCGGCTTCAACGATACACAGCGGCATGGAGGTGCTGCGCTGCGGTTGAGGCCGTAGCGGTGCAGGGCAATAAGCCGTGGCGGTGAGCCGGGTGTGACCGGTGCATGTTATGGGTGCGCATTGGACGCATCGAGTGCGTCGGGACAGCGGGCGCGCGTACGAGCGTGCGATCGACGTTGGGAGGAGGCGTATGTCACCGTTGTGCTTGAGTTCGGCTACATCCTTCCAGCGTTTGTCGCTGGCGGCTGCCATGGCGGACGCGGAGGCGGCACATGGTGAGCGTCTAGTGTGGTCGGGCTCGTTGGGCGTGTCGGGTGCGCGAGGGACGTGCGGAGCGCAGAGAGACACCAGGCGTGTGTTGCCGGCGAAGAAGGAGCTCAGCGTATGTCGTCGGGGTCATGACGGAGCACGGTGCAACCGGCGTCAGTGCACCAGGTCGGGTCCGCGGGCTGGGTCACGGCCGTGACGACGACAATGACAGGAGCTGAAACAACTCTGGCGACGGCGATATCGTGGTTTAGGGGGAGTATGTTGGATTAAACCACGTTAGGTGACGTTCAGTACAGTACTAGCTAGTTAGGTGATTCGGTTTGTTAGTTAGTGCATGGATGAGTCAGTGTAATTTGCATGGAATGAGTCCAAGCCGGTGGCTCTTGGCCATGTCTTGGTGGCGCATGGATAGGAGTGGATGGCATCATGCATGGAGTTAGTTGAAGTAGTGGCTGGATGTGCTGGCCGGTTAGTGCGTGCGTGATGGCCGGGCGTGATCGCTGGTTGTATGCCCTCCTGTGTATATATATGTCACATTGAGCAATGGAAAGGAGCCGAGAGGGCTGGGCCTTGATGTAGTGTATGTGCTTTTCACCTGGAGACAAGAGGCAAAGCTAGTTTCTCCATGGTGAAGTGTGTGCGTGTGTGTCTTCTGCCTCGTGTGTGTTCTTTGTGTTGTGTGAGACAAACCAAAGAGAGACTTGTGTGAGATAGAGGAAGACAAAGAGCGGCGCTGCAAGGAGGCTGCGCCAACATGGGCATCCTTATATTGGCACAGGGAGGCTCTGGAGAGCTCGCAGACAACGAAACAATGGAGGTGGCAGAGGCTGCAGGTCACGGATGCGGCTGATTGTGACTCGTCCAGCGAGCTAGATATGGGGGAACTTGGTCGGGAGTGAGGGCGAGGACAAGGCACAACTGCTGGACACGACGAGGCGTCGAGAGAAGGAGGAAGCAGACGAGAACAGAGGGGGTCGTCGTCTAGAGCGCAAGCACAGGCATGCCAGACGCATAGTCACCACGTGAACAGGCGCACGCGGTGCGCTTTGGCCATGCGGACCGTGTCTGGGAGATAAGGCAAGAAGAAGAGAGGGCTAAGGAGCAAAGAACAAGCATAGTGCCACTGATGTGACCAAAGCTAGCTAGATTACAAAGGAACATCAAGGTGTTTGTTGTGTACTGGGGGACACATACTTGGAGGTGAAGGATGAGGTTTGGCAGGGTGTGATCATACACTAAAGGTGATCATCTCTGCAAATTTTCAGCTCATTTGGTGGAACACATATAACACTTGCTGTACAATGTACCCCACTGAACAAAAATGCAAAATATGAAGTAGCACTCACATGCTTGATTGGATTGAGCTGAATTTTGGGGAGATGAGTTATATAAGCATAAGAAGGCACTGTAAAAGTTTCATACCATTTTGTCATACCAAAATGGTACTCGCTTCACAATGCTACAATCTGGATAGAATCTTAGAAAAATTGCTGAGGGGAATAGGTCAGATAAAAATGAGCCCAAATTTTGTAGAGAGGGTTTATATGGGTAGGAGCATGTCCTGGTAAATTTTCAGCAATAATGAAGCAATAAAATATAGTTACTTCACAAACTAAAAATCTGACCAGAAACAAAGATTTGATGTTGAGCTCACATGGATAGATGACATGAGCTCAAATTCGGAGTAGAGCTATGATTTGAGCATATGAAGGATGTGACAAAATTTCAACTCATATGGATATTCCTAGCTTGTACCTCCTTCACAAAGTTCCTTTTTGGACAGAAACTTTGGAAAATTGCTGAGCAATATTTACTAGGCAGATGAAGTTGAATTTTGGCATGATGCAATATATGGATAGGAAAGGGTATCCAAAAAGTTTGGGAGCAAACAAGCAAAGATAAATAGCACTCCCTTCTCAAAGTGACATTTAGGGCAGAATAGGAAAAGGAATATTTATGAATTATTTTTTAACATGGCAAGGAAGGATTTTGACATATCTATGAAAGATATGTCCCAAAGGATTTATGAGAATTTTGTGTGATTTTTGGGAATAACAGAAATATAGGTTGCTTCACAACCTAGGGCAAACAGGGTTATTTCTTTAATAGAAAAAGGAATATTCCCAAAGAAAAGAATTTGGGATGTGGACTTGAATGTAAATGAAATGATCTTGGGATGGATTTGAGAATGACAAGCCACTTGGAAGACTAGGAAGAGGTGATCTTCCCAAGTTTCCAGATCGCAAAACCACGGAAAAGTATATCCAAAGCAAAATCCACAAAAATCCAATAGAAAAAGAAAAGGCCAAAATCCGGGATGTTATAATTCCACCTCTTAAACAGATAAGTGAAAGGATCGAGAAGAGGTGTCTAGAGGGGGGGTGATTAGACACTAACTACCAAAAGTTGCAGTTTTTAACTTCTTTAAGTTTAAGTGGAGTTTAGGCACAAGTTTAACACTCACAATACATAACAAGCAAGCATGCAAAGAGTATATGAGTAGCGGAAAGTAAAGCATGCAACTTGCAAGAATGTAAAGGGAAGGGTTTGGAGGATTCAAACGCAATTGGAGACACATATGTTTTTGTCGTGGTTCCGATAGGTGGTGCTATCGTACATCCACGTTGATGGAGACTTCAACCCACAAAGGGTAACGGTTGTGCGAGTCCACGGAGGGCTCCACCCATGAAGGGTCCACGAAGAAGCAACCTTGTCTATCCCACCATGGGCGTCGCCCACGAAGGACTTGACTCACTAGCGGTAGATCTTCACGAAGTAGGCGATCTCCTTGCCCTTACAAACTCCTTGGTTCAACTCCACAATCTTGTCGGAGGCTCCCAAGTGACACCTAGCCAATCTAGGAGACACCACTCTCCAAGAAGTAACAAATGGTGTGTTGATGATGAACTCCGTGCTCTTGTGCTTCAAATGATAGTCTCCCCAACACTCAACTCTCTCTCACGGGATTTGGATTTCGTGAAAAGAGGATTTGAGTGGAAAGCAATTTGGGAAAGGCTAGAGATCAAGATTCATATGGTAGGAATGGAATATCTTGGTCTCAACACATGAGTAGGTGGTTCTCTCTCAGAAAATGTATGCTGGAAGCGTAGGCATGTTCTGATGGCTCTCTCCTTGAATGAATAGTGGGTGGAGGGGTATATATAGCCTCCACACAAAATCTAACCGTTACACACAACTTGCCAAACTCGGTGGGACCGAATTGAGAAACTCGGTCGGACCGATTTAGCAAATCTAGTGACCGTTAGGATTTTCGGTGGGACCGACATGCAACTCGGTAGGACCGATATGGTTAGGGTTAGGGCATAATGTAATCTCGGTGAGACCGATTACACAAACTGGTGGGACCGATTTTGGTAATAAGCTAACCAGAGAGTTGGTCAGGCAAACTCGGTGAGACCGATTACACAAACTCGGTAGGACCGATTTTAGTAATAAGCTAACCGGAGAGTTTGCATTGTAATCTCGGTAGTACCGATTGCACAAACTCAGTGAGACTGATTTTGGTAATGGACATACACAGAGAGATTACAATCCCATCTCGGTGAGACCGAGATCCCTATCGGTGAGACCGATTTGCCTAGGGTTTGTGGCAGTGGCTAAGACATCTGAACTCGGTGGCGCCGGATAGAAAGAATCAGTAGGGCCAAGTTAGACTTTTGGTTTAGGATGTATGTGGATGTGGGAAAGTAGTTGAGGGTTTTGGAGCATATCCTAAGCACTATGAAGCAAGAACCACATTAAGCAACACCTCATCCCTCCTTGATAGTATTGGCTTTTCCTATAGACTTAATGTGATCTTGGATCACTAAAATAGAAAATGTAGAGTCTTGTTCTTGGAGCTTGAGCTAGTCCTTTGTCCTTAGGATCTTGAAGGGGTTCCACATCCTTTAGTCCATGCCACTCCATTGTTGAACTTGTCCGAAACATACTAGGTAAAAGTGTTAGTCCAATCAAGATATATGTTGACATTAATTACCAAAACCACCTAGGGAGCACTTGTGCTTTCAATCTCCCCCTTTTTGGTAATTGATGACAACATACATCAAAGCTTTAGATAAGTATATAGAGAATAACAAGTAAAGCTTTGGAAAGACATGTAACAAGCATAGGCTCCCCCTACATGTATGCAATCATGTGAATATGGAAATTAGAAACATGTGAGAGCATAACCATGACAGAGTAGGCAATGTGTTACATGTATCTTGGCTATATGCATCAGAGCAACAGATGTGAATATGGGAAATGTACCTTCATGCTCATGAGTCCTTCTTGCAAACAATATGTACATCAGCAAGAATTCCTCATACACATGATTGTGATACATATACTTACCTTGTGCTCTTGAGTTGGCTTAGGATGGAATGAACCTGTGAAAATAAGGTTAGATAACACAGATACACCTACTAGCCAGAGCAAACAAAAGAAACCACAAGAGTACCAAGACTGGGATGACATGTAGAGTGAGTACTAAGTACCACATTTGATATAGACATGTCCCCACAGGTAAAGATGTGCAATGAATTTAAAGAATTTCTTTCCCTTAGATGTCTTGCTCCCCCTAAATCTAGCATGGGATACTGGGAGAAGATAGGGAATAGAAAATCAGAGCTCAAAGAAACAAATGAACAGAGCTAATGCAAATAAGCACGTATGAACATGTCTTTCCCCTCAAGAAGACATGTGGCATCTCTCCTCTTGAACACGAAGCATTTGGGATCCTTGAAGATTACTCTCTCCTTGAGTATTCTCTCCCCCTAGAGATGTGAGTATTCTCTCCCCCTAGAGATATGATTAAGCTTTGGTGTGATCTCTCTCTCCCCCTCTGACATCAATTTCCAAGAAGGGCCTTCTGGAATTTGTCGTGAATGGGTTTGGTCCTTGAGTCATAGCACAAAGCACTAAGATAAATGTGATGCTTGTAGAGGACAAGATTCATTGAGTGGAGTTGGATCAAAAGTAATGCAGGAATAAATGGCAAAATGTTTTTCCCGTAGTGAAATCGGTGGCACCGAGTGGTATGCTTCGGTTGCACCGAAAGGATTTGGTTGGACCGAAAGCAACAAACCGGTGAGACCAAGCTCATCGTAGAGAAAAGACTTGTCACCTCATCTCACTAGACAAGTAAGATCTCACAAGGATTTGCAAGGAATTAACTGAAAGATTTGCAATGAATTGGATGCAGGGAATGCAGAACAAACAGAAAGAAAAGAAAAGAAATCTAGACGAAGTTTTTTTTGAAAGGGGAAACAAATATGCATGAGACAAATGCAAGATAAAAAAAGAACACAAGAAAGCTTCATCTAGAGATGTTCGGCGACAAAGTCACCTATGTTAGAGTATATTGACTTAGGAGTCAAGTGAGATCACTTGATCATAGGTCATACTCATCGTTTAAGCTCAAAATGGGGTTACCATTTTTCGTTTAAGCATCTTGATGTATTCACATCTTGTCGAGTTGCTTTGACTCATGACTTGGAGTAAAGCTTCTCTAAGATGGAAGAACATACCTTGGGTGGTGGTGTAGATCATGACTATGTAGTTGAACTTGTGTTGGTTGCTCAAGGTTGATGTAGCCCATAAAGAGTTGGGAGCACCACTTGGAATTTGAGTTCATCTACCTACTGTTGGAAATATGCCCTAGAGGCAATAATAAAAGGGTTATTATTATATTTCCTTGTTCGTGATAATTGTCTTTTATTCATGCTATAACTGTATTATCCGGAAATCGTAATACACGTGTGAATACATAGACCATAACATGTCCCTAGTGACCCTCTAGTTGACTAGCTCGTTGGTCAACAGATAGTCATGGTTTCCTGACTATGGACATTAGATGTCATTGACAACGGGATCACATCATTAGGAGAATGATGTGATGGACAAGACCCAATCCTAAGCATAGCACAAGATCGTGTAGTTCGTTTTGCTAGAGCTTTTTCAATGTCAAGTATCCCTTCCTTAGACCATGAGATCGTGTAACTCCCGGATACCGTAAGAGTGCTTTGGGTGTACCAAATGTCACAACGTAACTGGGTGACTATAAAGGTGCACTACAGGTATCTCCGAAAGTGTCCGTTGGGTTGACACGGATCGAGACTGGGATTTGTCACTCCGTATGACGGAGAGGTATCTCTGGGCCCACTCGGTAATGCATCATCATAATGAGCTCAAAGTGACCAAGTGTTTGGTCATGGGATCATGCATTACGGTACGAGTAAAGTGACTTGCCGGTAACGAGACTGAACGAGGTATTGGGATACCGATGATCAAGTCTCGGGCATGTAACGTACCGATTGACAAAGGGAATTGTATACTGGGTTGATTGAATCCTCGACATCGTGGTTCATCCGATGACATCATCGAGGAGCATGTGGGAGCCAACCTGGGTATCCAGATCCCGCTGTTGGTTATTGACCGGAGAGCCGTCTCGGTCATGTCTGCGTGTCTCCCGAACCCGTAGGGTCTGCACACTTAAGGTTCGGTGATGCTAGGGTTATAAGGAAGACTTGTATGTGATTACCAAAAGTTGTTCGGAGTCTCGGATGAGATCCCGGACGTCACAAGGAGTTCCGGAGGTGAAGATTTATATATGGGAAGTTGTCATACGGACACCGGAAAGATTCGGGGTCATATCGGTATTGTACCGGGGCCACCGGAGGGGTTTCGGGGGTCCACCGGGAGGGTCCACCCCTCTCGGAGGGCCACATGGGCCGCAAGGGGCAGGGAACCAGCCCCTGGAGGGCTGGGCGCGCCCCCCACCTTGGGCCCATGCACCTAGGGTTTGGGGGGAACCCTAGAGGGGGCGCCCCCTTTGCTTGGGGGGGCAAGTCCCCCCTCCCTAGCCACCGCCCCCCCTCTAGATCCCATCTAGAGGGGCCGGCTCCCCTTGCCCCTTCCCCTATAAATAGAGGGGTGAGGGGAGGGCTGCAACACACAACCAAGGCGCAGCCCCTCCCCTCCCCAACACCTCTCCTCCTCCGTCATGAGCTTGGCGAAGCCCTGCCGGAGTACTGCTTCTCCACCAACACCACGCTGTCGTGCTCCTGCTGGAACCATCTTCCTCAACCTCTCCTTCCCCCTTGCTGGATCAAGAAGGAGGAGACGTCATCCGCTCCATACGTGTGTTGAACGCGGAGGTGCTGTCCGTTCAGCACTTGGTCATCGGTGATTTGGATCACGGCGAGTACGACTCCATCATCCACGTTCTAGTGAACGCTTCCGCTCGCGATCTACAAGTGGTATGTAGATGCAATCTCTCTCCCGTGACTCGTTGCTTAGATGAACTCATAGATAGATCTTGGTGAAACCGTAGGAAAAATTTTAATTTTCTGCAACGTTCCCCAACAGTGGTATCAAAGCTAGGTCTATGCGTAGTTCTCTATTGCACGAGTAGAACACAATTTTGTTGTGGGTGTAGATCTTGTCAACTTGCTTGCCGCTACTAGTCTTATCTTGCTTCAGCGGTATTGTGGGATGAAGCGGCCCGGACCAACCTTACACGTACGCTTACGTGAGACCGGTTCCACCGACTGACATGCACTAGTTGCATAAGGTGGCTGGCGGGTGTCTGTCTCTCCCACTTTAGTTGGAGCGGATTCGATGAAAAGGGTCCTTATGAAGGGTAAATAGAAGTTGACAAAATCACGTTGTGGTTATTCGTAGGTAAGAAAACGTTCTTGCTAGAACCCAATTGCAGCCACGTAAAAGATACAACAACAATTAGAGGACGTCTAACTTGTTTTTGCAGCAATTGTCATGTGATGTGATATGGCCAGAAGTTGTGATGAATGATGAATGACATATTGTGATGTATGAGATCATGTTCTTGTAATAGGAATCACGACTTGCATGTCGATGAGTATGACAACTGGCAGGAGCCATAGGAGTTGTCTTTATTTTTTGTATGACCTGCGTGTCATTGAAGAACGCCATGTAAATTACTTTACTTTATTGCTAAACGCGTTAGCCATAGAAGTAGAAGTAGTCGTTGGCGTGATAACTTCATGAAGACACGATGATGGAGATCATGATGATGGAGATCATGGTGTCATGCCGGTGACAAGATGATCATGGAGCCCCGAAGATGGAGATCAATGGAGCTATATGATATTGGCCATATCATGTCACTACTATATAATTGCATGTGATGTTTATTATGTTTATGCATCTTATTTACTTAGAATGACGGTAGTAAATAATATGATCCCTTACAACAATTTCAAGAAGTGTTCTCCCCTAACTGTGCACTGTTGCTAAAGTTCATCGTTTCGAAGCACCACGTGATGATCGGGTGTGATAGATCCTTACGTTCACATACAACGGGTGTAAGACAGTTTTACACATGCAAAACACTTAGGGTTAACTTGATGAGCCTAGCACGTACAGACATGGCCTCGGAACACGGAGATCGAAAGGTCGAACACGAGTCGTATGGAAGATATGATCAACATGAAGATGTTCACCGACGATGACTAGTCCATCTCACGTGATGATCGGACACGGCCTAGTCGACTCGGATAGTGTAACACTTAGATGACTAGAGGGATGTCTAATCTGAGTGGGAGTTCATTAAAATAATTTGATTAGATGAACTTAATTATTATGAACTGAAGGAAATATGCCCTAGAGGCAATAATAAAGTTATTATTTATTTCCTTATAATCATGATAAATGTTTATTATTCATGCTAGAATTGTATTAACCGGAAACATAATACATGTGTGAATACATAGACAAACAAAGTGTCACTAGTATGCCTCTACTTGACTAGCTCGTTAATCAAAGATGGTTATGTTTCCTGACCATGAACAATGAGTTGTTATTTGAGTAACGAGATCACATCATTAGTTGAATGATCTGATTGACATGACCCATTCCATTAGCTTAGCACCTGATCATTTAGTATGTTGCTATTGCTTTCTTCATGACTTATACATGTTCCTATGACTATGAGATTATGCAACTCCCGTTTGCCGGAGGAACACTTTGGGTGCTACCAAACGTCACAATGTAACTGGGTGATTATAAAGGAGCATTACAGGTGTCTCCAAAAGTAGATGTTGGGTTGGCGTATTTCGAGATTAGGATTTGTCACTCCGATTGTCGGAGAGGTATCTCTGGGCCCTCTCGGTAATGCACATCACATAAGCCTTGCAAGCACTGCAACTAATATGTTAGTTGTGAGATGATGTATTATGGAACGAGTAAAGAGACTTGCCAGTAACGAGATTGAACTAGGTATTGGATACCGACGATCGAATCTCGGGCAAGTAACATACCGATGACAAAGGGAACAGCGTATGTTGTTATGCGGTCTGACCGATAAAGATCTTCGTAGAATATGTAGGAGCCAATATGGGCATCCAGGTCCCGCTATTGGTTATTGACCGGAGACGTGTCTCGTTCATGTCTACATTGTTCTCGAACCCGTAGGGTCCGCACGCTTAAGGTTACGATGACAGTTATATTATGAGTTTACATGTTTTGATGAACCGAAGGAGTTCGGAGTCCCGGATGAGATCGGGGACATGACGAGGAGTCTCGAAATGGTCGAGACATAAAGATTCATATATTGGATGATATGGTTAGGCCAAGGGGTCAAGCCCATGAGGCTTTAGATCGGTGCAAAAAGGAGTTTTGCGGAGGCCAGGGGGCCAAACGCCGGAGACCCTGGCGTCTGGCCCTGGGCCAGACGCCGAGGCCCATGGCGTCTGGGCCAGACGCCAAGGATTGTGGCGTTTGGTCCTGGAGTCCAAGTGGGACTCTTGCCTTTCGGGCAAAACCGACTTTGAGGAGGCTTTTGCTCCAAGTTTCGACCCCGGGGCTCAACATATAAATAGAGGGGCAGGGCTAGCACCAAAGACACAACAAGTTGATCCACGTGATCTATTCCTTAGCCGTGTGCGGTGCCCCCTGCCACCATATACCTCGATAATACTGTAGCGGAGTTTAGGCGAAGCCCTGCTGCTGTAGTTCATCAAGATCGTCACCACACCGTCGTGCTGACGGAACTCTTCCCCGACACTTTGCTGGATCGGAGTCCGGGGATCGTCATCGAGCTGAACGTGTGCTCGAACTCGGAGGTGCCGTAGTTTCGGTGCTTGATCGGTTGGATCGTGAAGACGTACGACTACTTCCTCTATGTCGTGTCATCGCTTCCGCAGTCGGTCTGCGTTGGGTACGTAGACAACACTCTCCCCTCGTTGCTATGCATCACATGATCTTGCGTGTGCGTAGGAAAAATTTTGAAATTACTACGAAACCCAACAGTGGCATCCGAGCCTAGGTTATTTATGTTGATGTTATATGCACGAGTAGAACACAAGTGAGTTGTGGACGATAAAAGTCATACTGCCTACCAGCATGTCATACTTTGGTTCGGCGGTATTGTTGGATGAGACGACCCGGACCAACCTTACGCGTACGCTTACGCGAGACCGGTTCCCTCGACGTGCTTTGCACATAGATGGCTTGCGGGCGACTGTCTCTCCAACTTTAGTTGAACCGAGTATGGCTACGCCCGGTCCTTGAGAAGGTTAAAACAGAGTCTATTTGACAAACTATCGTTGTGGTTTTGATGCGTAGGTGAGATTGGTTCTTACTTAAGCCCGTAGCAGCCACGTAAAACATGCAACAACAAAGTAGAGGACGTCTAACTTGTTTTTGCAGGGCATGTTGTGATGTGATATGGTCAAGGCATGATGCTGAATTTTATTGTATGAGATGATGTTTTGTAACCGAGTTATCGGCAACTGGCAGGAGCCATATGGTTGTCGCTTTATTGTATGCAATGCAATCGCGATGTAATGCTTTACTTTATTACTAAACGGTAGTGATAGTCGTGGAAGCATAAGATTGGCGAGACGACAACGATGCTACGATGGAGATCCAGGTGTCGCGCCGGTGACGATGGTGATCATGACGGTGCTTCGGAGATGGAGATCACAAGCACAAGATGATGATGACCATATCATATCACTTATATTGATTGCATGTGATGTTTATCTTTTTATGCATCTTATCTTGTTTTGATTGACGGTAGCATTATAAGATGATCTCTCACTAAATTATCAAGAAGTGTTCTCCCTGAGTATGCACCGTTGCCAAAGTTCGTCGTGCCCAGACACCACATGATGATCGGGTGTGATAAGCTCTACGTCCATCTACAACGGGTGCAAGCCAGTTTTGCACACGCAGAATACTCAGGTTAAACTTGACGAGCCTAGCATATGCAGATATGGCCTTGGAACACGGAGACCGAAAGGTCGAGCGTGAATCATATAGTAGATATGATCAACATAACGATGTTCACCATTGAAAACTACTCCATCTCACGTGATGATCGGTCATGGTTTAGTTGATTTGGATCACGTAATCACTTAGAGGATTAGAGGGATGTCTATCTAAGTGGGAGTTCTTAAATAATATGATTAATTGAACTTAAATTTATCATGAACTTAGTACCTGATAGTATCTTGCTTGTTTATGTTGATTGTAGATAGATGGCTCGTGCTGTTGTTCCGTTGAATTTTAATGCGTTCCTTGAGAAAGCAAAGTTGAAAGATGATGGTAGCAATTACACGGACTGGGTCCGTAACTTGAGGATTATCCTCATTGCTGCACAGAAAAATTACGTCCTGGAAGCACCGCTGGGTGCCAGGCCTGCTGCTGGAGCAACACCAGATGTTATGAACGTCTGGCAGAGCAAAGCTGATGACTACTCGATAGTTCAGTGTGCCATGCTTTACGGCTTAGAATCGGGACTTCAACGACGTTTTGAACGTCATGGAGCATATGAGATGTTCCAGGAGTTGAAGTTAATATTTCAAGCAAATGCCCGAATTGAGAGATATGAAGTCTCCAATAAGTTCTATAGCTGCAAGATGGAGGAGAACAGTTCTGTCAGTGAGCATATACTCAAAATGTCTGGGTATAATAATCACTTGATTCAATTGGGAGTTAATCTTCCGGATGATTGCGTTATTGATAGAATTCTCCAATCACTGCCACCAAGCTACAAGAGCTTCGTGATGAACTATAATATGCAAGGGATGAACAAGACTATTCCCGAGCTCTTCGCAATGCTGAAAGCTGCGGAGGTAGAAATCAAGAAGGAGCATCAAGTGTTGATGGTTAACAAGACCACTAGTTTCAAGAAAAAGGGCAAAGGGAAGAAAAAGGGGAACTTCAAGAAGAACGGCAAGCAAGTTGCTGCTCAAGAGAAGAAACCCAAGTCTGGACCTAAGCCTGAAACTGAGTGCTTCTACTGCAAGCAGACTGGTCACTGGAAGCGAAACTGCCCCAAGTATTTGGCGGATAAGAAGGATGGCAAGGTGAACAAAGGTATATGTGATATACATGTTATTGATGTGTACCTTACTAGAGCTCGCAGTAGCACCTGGGTATTTGATACTGGTTCTGTTGCTAATATTTGCAACTCGAAACAGGGACTATGGAATAAGCGGGCACTAGCAAAGGACAAGGTGACGATGCGCGTAGGAAATGGTTCCAAAGTTGATGTGATCGCGGTCGGCACGCTACCTCTACATCTACCTTCGGGATTAATATTAGACCTAAATAATTGTTATTTGGTGCCAGCGTTGAGCATGAACATTATATCTGGATCTTGTTTAATGCGAGGCGGTTATTCATTTAAATCAGAGAATAATGGTTGTTCTATTTATATGAGTAATATCTTTTATGGTCATGCACCCTTGAAGAGTGGTCTATTCTTATTCAATCTCGATAGTAGTAATACACATATTCATAATGTTGAAGCCAAAAGATGCAGAGTTGATAATGAAAGTGCAACTTATTTGTGGCACTGTCATTTAGGTCATATCGGTATAAAGCGCATGAAGAAACTCCATACTGATGGACTTTTGGAACCACTTGATTATGAATCACTTGGTACTTGCGAACCGTGCCTCATGGGCAAGATGACTAAAACACCGTTCTCCGGTACTATGGAGAGAGCAACAGATTTGTTGGAAATCATACATACCGATGTATGTAGCCCGATGAATATTGAGGCTCATGGCGGATATCGTTATTTTCTCACCTTCAAAGATGATTTAAGCAGATATGGGTATATCTACTTAATGAAACATAAGTCTGAAACATTTGAAAAGTTCAAAGAATTTCAGAGTGAAGTTGAAAATCATCATAACAAGAAAATAAAGTTTCTACGATCTGATCGTGGAGGAGAATATTTGAGTTACGAGTTTGGTGTACATTTGAAAAACTGTGGAATAGTTTCGCAACTCACGCCACCCGGAACACCACAGCGTAATGGTGTGTCCGAACGTCGTAATCGTACTTTACTAGATATGGTGCGATCTATGATGTCTCTTACTGATTTACCGCTATCATTTTGGGGATATGCTTTAGAGACGGCCGCATTCACGTTAAATAGGGCACCATCAAAATCCGTTGAGACGACGCCTTATGAACTGTGGTTTGGCAAGAAACCAAAGTTGTCGTTTCTTAAAGTTTGGGGCTGCGATGCTTATGTGAAAAAGCTTCAACCTGATAAGCTCGAACCCAAATCGGAGAAATGTGTCTTCATAGGATACCCAAAGGAGACTATTGGGTACACCTTCTATCACAGATCCGAAGGCAAGACATTCGTTGCTAAGAATGGATCCTTTCTAGAGAAGGAGTTTCTCTCGAAAGAAGTGAGTGGGAGGAAAGTAGAACTTGACGAGGTAACTGTACCTGCTCCCTTACTGGAGAGTAGTTCATCACAGAAAACTGTTTCAGTGACACCTACACCAGTTAGTGAAGAAGCCAATGATAATGATCATGAAACTTCAGATCAAGATACTGCTGAACCTCGTAGATCAACGAGAGTAAGATCCACACCAGAGTGGTACGGTAATCCTATTCTGGAAGTCATGATACTAGATCATGATGAACCTACGAACTATGAAGAAGCGATGGTGAGCCCAGATTCCGCAAAGTGGCTTGAAGCCATGAAATCTGAGATGGGATCCATGTATGAGAACAAAGTATGGACTTTGGTTGACTTGCCCGATGATCGGCAAGCAATTGAGAATAAATGGATCTTTAAGAAGAAGACTGACGCTGATGGTAATGTTACTGTCTACAAAGCTCGACTTGTCGCAAAAGGTTTTCGGCAAGTTCAAGGGATTGACTACGATGAGACCTTCTCACCTGTAGCGATGCTTAAGTCCGTCCGAATCATGTTAGCAATTGCCGCATTTTTGTTGGGGAACGTAGCAGAAATTCAAAAAATTTCCTACGTAACACCAAGATCTATCTATGGAGAGACCAGCAACGAGTAGTAAGGAGAGTGCATCTACATACCCTTGTAGATCGCTAAGCGGAAGTGTTCAAGTGAACGGGGTTGATGGAGTCGTACTCGTCGTGATTCAGATCACTGATGATCCTAGTGCCGAACGGACAGCACCTCCGCGTTCAACACACGTACAGCTCGACGATGTCTCCCACGCCTTGATCCAGCAAGGAGAGAGGGAGAGGTTGAGGAAGACTCCATCCAGCAGCAGCACAACGGCGTGGTGGTGATGGAGGAGCGTGGCAATCCTGCAGGGCTTCGCCGAGCACCTACGGGAGAGGAGATGTGTCACGGGAGGGAGAGGGAGGCAACCAAAGGCCTTAGGTATGATTGCTCCTCCTTTTCCCCACTATATATAGGGCCAAGGGAGAGGGGAAGGGCGCAGCCTTGCCCCCTCCTCCAAGGAAGGGGTGCGGCTAAGGATGGGGAGGAGTCCATCCTCCCCAAGGCACCTCGGAGGTGCCTTCCCCCTTGAGGACTCTTCCCTCCCCAAGTTTCCTTGTGCATGGGCCTCTTGGGGCTGGTGCCCTTGGCCCATGTAGGCCAAGGCGCACCCCCTACAGCCCATGTGCCCCCCCGGGGCAGGTGGCCCCACCCGGTGGGCCCCCGGGACCCTTCCGGTGGTCCCGGTACAATACCGATAACCCCGAAACTTGTCCCGATGGCCGAAATAGGACTTCCTATATATAAATCTTTACCTCCGGACCATTCCGGAACTCCTCGTGACGTCCGGGATCTCATCCGGGACTCCGAACAACATTCGGTAACCACATACAAGCTTCCTTTATAACCCTAGCGTCATCGAACCTTAAGTGTGTAGACCCTACGGGTTCGGGAGACATGCAGACATGACCGAGACGTTCTCCGGTCAATAACCAACAGCGGGATCTGGATACCCATGTTGGCTCCCACATGTTCCACGATGATCTCATCGGATGAACCACGATGTCAAGGACTCAATCGATCCCGTATACAATTCCCTTTGTCTAGCGGTATGGTACTTGCCCGAGATTCGATCGTCGGTATACCGATACCTTGTTCAATCTCGTTACCGGCAAGTCACTTTACTCGTTCCGTAACACATCATCCCGTGATCAACTCCTTGGTCACATTGTGCACATTATGATGATGTCCTACCGAGTGGGCCCAGAGATACCTCTCCGTTTACACGGAGTGACAAAATCCCAATCTCGATTCGTGCCAACCCAACAGACACTTTCAGAGATACCCGTAGTGTACCTTTATAGCCACCCAGTTACGTTGTGACGTTTGGCACACCCAAAGCACTCCTACGGTATCCGGGAGTTGCACAATCTCATGGTCTAAGGAAATGATACTTGACATTAGAAAAGCTTTAGCATACGAACTACATGATCTTGTGCTAGGCTTAGGATTGGGTCTTGTCCATCACATCATTCTCCTAATGATGTGATCCCGTTATCAACGACATCCAATGTCCATGGTCAGGAAACCGTAACCATCTATTGATTAACGAGCTAGTCAACTAGAGGCTTACTAGGGACATGGTGTTGTCTATGTATCCACACATGTATCTGAGTTTCCTATCAATACAATTCTAGCATGGATAATAAACGATTATCATGAACAAGGAAATACAATAATAATCAATTTATTATTGCCTCTAGGGCATATTTCCAACAGTCTCCCACTTGCACTAGAGTCAATAATCTAGTTCACATCACCATGTGATTAACACTGACAGGTCACATCACCATGTGACCAACATCCAAAGAGTCTTGGGTTTGATCATGTTGCTTGTGAGAGAGGTTATAGTCAACGGGTCTGAACCTTTCAGATCCGTGTGTGCTTTACAAATCTCTATGTCATCTCCTAGATGCAGCTACCACGTTCTATTTGGAGCTGTTCCAAATAACTGTTCTACTTGGAGCTATTCTAAATTGTTGCTCCATTATACGTATCCGGTATCTCTACTCAGAGCTATCCGGATAGGTGTTAAGCTTGCATCGACGTAACCCTTTACGACGAACTCTTTTACCACCTCCATAATTGAGAAAATTCCTTAGTCCACTAGTTACTAAGGATAACTTTGACCGCTGTCCTGTGATCCATTCTTGGATCACTCTTGTACCCCTTGACTGACTCATGGTAAAGCACACTTCAGGTGTGGTACACAGCATAGCATACTGTAGAGCCTATGTCTTAAGCATAGGGGACGACCTTCGTTCCTTTCTCTCTATTCTGCCATGGTCGAGCTTTAAGTCTTAACTTCATACCTTACAACTCAGGCAAGAACTCCTTCTTTGACTGATCCATCTTGAACACCTTCAAGATCACATCAAGGCATGTGCTCATTTGAAAGTACTATTAAGCGTTTTGATCTATCTTTATAGATCTTGATGCTCAATGTTCAAGTAGCTTAATCCAGGTTTTCCATTGAAAACACTTTCCAAATAACCCTATATGCTTTCCAGAAATTCTACGTCATTTCTGATCATTAATATGTCAACAACATATACTCATCAGAAATTCTATAGTGCCCCCACTCACTTCTTTGGAAATACAAGTTTCTCATAAACTTTGTATACACCCAAAATCTTTGATCATCATCAAAGCATACATTCCAACTCCGAGATGCTCACTCCAGTCCTCAGAAGGATTGCTGGAGCTTTGCATACTTATTAGCATATTTCAGGATAGACAAAACCTTTCGGTTGTATCACATACAACCTTTCCTCAAGAATCGTCGAGGAAACAATGTTTTGACATCCTATCTGCAAGATTTCATAAATAATGCAGTAATTGCTAATATAATTCCAACAGACTCTTAGCATCGCTACGAGTGAGAAAACCTCACTGTAATCAACTCCTTGAACTTGTCAAAAAACATCTCAACGACAAGTCGAGCTTTCTCAATGGTGACACTTACGATCATTGTCTGTCTTCCTTTCAAAATCCATCCGTACCCAATGGCCTTACGACCATCAAGTATTTCTTCCAAAGTCATGGATCCGTTCTCGGATTTTATGGCCTCGAGCCATTTATCAGAATCCGGGCCCACCATTGCTTCTCCATAGCTCGTAGGTTCATTGTTGTCTAGCAACATGACTTCCAAGACAGGATTACTGTACCACTCTGAAGTAGCACGTATCCTTGTCACCCTACGAGGCACGGCAGTGATTTGATCCGAAACTTCATGATCAATATCATTGGCTTCCACTTCAATTGGTGTAGGTGCCACGGGAACAACTTCCTGTGCCCTGCTACACACTGGTTGAAGTGATGGTTCAATAACCTCATCAAGTCTCCACCATCCTCCCACTCAACTCTTTCGAGAGAAACCTTTCCTCGAGAAAGGACCCGATTGTAGAAACAATTCATATTGCTTTCGGATCTGAATTAGGAGGTATACCCAACTGTTTTGGGTGTCCTATGAAGATGTATTTTATCCGCTTTGGGTTCAAGCTTAATCCTGAAACTTTTTCACATAAGCGTCGCAGCCCCAAACCTTTAAGAAACGACAACTTAGGTTTCTCTAAACCATAATTCATACGGTGTCATCTCAACAGAATTACGTGGTGCCCTATTTAAAGTGAATGTTGTTGTCTCTAATGCCTAACCCATGAACGATAGTGGTAATTCGATAAGAGACATCATGGTACCCACCATATCCAATAGGGTGCAACTATGATGTTCGGACACACCATCACACTATGGTGTTCCAGGCAGTATTAATTGTAAAACAATTTCCACAATGTCTTAATTGCGTGCCAAAACTCGTAACTCAGATATTCATCTCTATGATCATATCATAGACATTTTATCCTCTTGTCACAATGATCTTCTACTTCACTCTGAAATTACTTGAACCATTCAATAATTCAGACTTGTGTTTCATCAAGAAAATATTCTCAACATCTACTCGAATCATCTGTGAAGTAAGAACATAACGATATTCACTGCATGCCTCAGCACTCATTGGACTGCACACATTAAAATGTGTTACTTCCAACAAGTTGCTATCTTGTTCCATCTTATTGAAACCGAGGCTTTTCAGTCATCTTGCCTATGTGGTATGATTTGCATATCTCAAGTGATTCAAAATCAAGTGAGTCAAAACGGTCCATTTGCATGGAGTTTCTTCATGCATATACACCAATAGACATGGTTCGCATGTCTCAAACTTTTCAAAAACGAGTGAGCCCAAAGATCCATCAATATGGAGCTTCTTCATGTGTTTTTAAACCAATATGACTTACATGGCAGTGCCACCAGTAAGTGGTACTATCATTACTATCTTTTGGCATGAACATGTGTATCACTACGATCGAGATTTAATAAACCATTCATTTTAGGTGTAAGACCATTGAAGGTATTATTCAAATAAACAGAGTAACCATTATTCTCCTTAAATGAATAACCGTATTGCGATAGACGTAATCCAATCATGTCTATGCTCAACGCAAACACCAAATAACAATTATTTAGGTTTAACACCAATCTCTTTGGTAGAGGGAGCGTGCGATGCTTGATCATATCAAGCTTTGGAAAAACTTCCAACACATATCGTCAGCTCACCTTTAGCTAGTCTCCGTTTATTCCGTAGCCTTTTGTTTCGAGTTACTAACACTTAGCAACCGAACCGGTATCTAATACCCTGGTGCTACTAGGAGTACTAGCAAAGTACACATTAACACAATGTATATCCAATATACTTCTATCGACCTTGCCAGTCTTCTTATCTACCAAGTATCTAGGGTAATTCTGCTCTAGTGGTTGTTCCCCTTATTACAGAAGCACTTAGTCTCGGGTTTGGGTTCAACCTTGGGTTTCTTCACTAGAGCAGCAGTTGAATTGCCGTTTCATGAAGTATCCCTTTGTTCCCTTGCCCTTCTTGAAACTAGTGGTTTCACCAACCATCAACAATTGATGCTCCTTCTTGATTTCTACTTTCGCGGTGTCAAACATCACGAGTACCTCAAGGATCACCATATCTATCCCTGATATATTATAGTTCATCACGAAGCTCTAGCAGCTTGGTGGCAATGTCTTTGGAGAACCATCACTGTCTTATCTGGAAGATCAACTCCCACTCAATTCAAATGATTGTTGTACTCAGACAATCTGAGTACAAGCTCAACAATTGAGTTTTTTCTCCTTAGTTTGCAGGTTAAGAAAGTCATCGGAGGTCTCATACCTCTTGACGTGGGCACGAGCCTGAAATCCCAATTTCAGCCCTCGAAACATCTCTTATGTTCCGCGACATTTCGAAAAACGTCTTTGGTGCCTCAACTCTAAACCGTTTCACTGAACTATCACGTAGTTATCAAAACGTGTACAAACGACGTTTGGGGTTCAGCACACTGAGCGGTGCATTAAGGACATAAGCCTTCTATGAAGCAATGAGGAAAATCCTCAGTTTACGGACCTAGTCCGCATAATTGCTACTATTAACTTTCAACTAATTTTTCTCTAGGAACATATCTAAACAGTAGAACTATAGCGTGAGCTACGACATAATTTGCAAAATCCTTTTGACTATGTTCAGGATAATTAAGTTCATCTTATGAACTCCCACTTAGATAGACATCCCTCTAGTCATCTAAGTGATTACATGATCCGAGTCAAACTAGGCCGTGTCCGATCATCACGTGAGACGGACTAGTCATCATCGGTGAACATCTTCATGTTGATCGTATCTTCTATACGACTCATGCTCGACCTTTCGGTCTCCGTGTTCCGAGGCCATGTCTGTACATGCTAGGCTCGTCAAGTTAACCCTAAGTGTTTTGCATGTGTTCCGAGGCCATGTGTGTACATGCTAGGCTCGTCAACACCCGTTGTATTTGAACGTCTGAATAAAACACCCGATCATCACGTCATGTTTTGAAACAGCGAACTGTCGCAACGGTGCACAGTTAGGGGAGAACACTTCTTGAAATTGTTGTAAGGGATCATCTTATTTACTACCGTCGTTCTAAGCAAATAAGATGCATAAACATAATAAACATCACATGCAATTATATAGTTGTGACATGATATGGCCAATATCATATAGCTCCATTGATCTCCATCTTCGGGGCTCCATGATCATCTTGTCACCGGCATGACACCATGATCTCCATCATCATGATCTCCATCATCGTGTCTTCATGAAGTTGTCACGCCAACGACTACTTCTACTTCTATGACTAACGCGTTTAGCAATAAAGTAAAGTAGTTTACATGGCGTTCTTCAATGACACGCAGGTCATACAAAAAATAAAGACAACTCCTATGGCTCCTGCCGGTTGTCATACTCATCGACATGCAAGTCGTGAATCCTATTACAAGAACATGATCAATCTCATACATCACATATATCATTCATCACATCCTTTGGCCATATCACATCACATAGCATACCCTGCAAAAACAAGTTAGACGTCCTCTAATTGTTGTTTGCATGTTTTACGTGGCTGCTATGGGTTTCTAGCAAGAACGTTTCTTACCTACGCATGAACCACAACGTGATATGCCAATTGCTATTTACCCTTCATAAGGACCCTTTTCATCGAATCCGATCCGACTAAAGTGGGAGAGACAGACACCCGCCAGCCACCTTATGCAACTAGTGCATGTTTGTCGGTGGAACCGGTCTCACGTAAGCGTACGTGTAAGGTTGGTCCGGGCCGCTTCATCCCACGATGCCGCCGAATCAAGATAAGACTAGTAACGGCAAGCATATTGAACAATATCGACGCCCACAACTACTTTGTGTTCTACTCGTGCAAAGAATCTACGCAATAGACCTAGCTCATGATGCCACTGTTGGGGAACGTAGCAGAAATTCAAAAAATTTCCTACGTAACACCAAGATCTATCTATGGAGAGACCAGCAACGAGTAGTAAGGAGAGTGCATCTACATACCCTTGTAGATTGCTAAGCGGAAGCGTTCAAGTGAACGGGGTTGATGGAGTCGTACTCGTCGTGATTCAGATCACTGATGATCCTAGTGCCGAACGGACAGCACCTCCGCGTTCAACACACGTACAGCTCGACGATGTCTCCCACGCCTTGATCCAGCAAGGAGAGAGGGAGAGGTTGAGGAAGACTCCATCCAGCAGCAGCACAACGGCGTGGTGGTGATGGAGGAGCGTGGCAATCCTGCAGGGCTTCGCCGAGCACCTACGGGAGAGGAGATGTGTCACGGGAGGGAGAGGGAGGCAACCAAAGGCCTTAGGTATGATTGCTCCTCCTTTTCCCCACTATATATAGGGCCAAGGGAGAGGGGAAGGGCGCAGCCTTGCCCCCTCCTCCAAGGAAGGGGTGCGGCTAAGGATGGGGAGGAGTCCATCCTCCCCAAGGCACCTCGGAGGTGCCTTCCCCCTTGAGGACTCTTCCCTCCCCAAGTTTCCTTGCGCATGGGCCTCTTGGGGCTGGTGCCCTTGGCCCATGTAGGCCAAGGCGCACCCCCTACAGCCCATGTGCCCCCCCGGGGCAGGTGGCCCCACCCGGTGGGCCCCCGGGACCCTTCCGGTGGTCCCGGTACAATACCGATAACCCCGAAACTTGTCCCGATGGCCGAAACAGGACTTCCTATATATAAATCTTTACCTCCGGACCATTCCGGAACTCCTCGTGACGTCCGGGATCTCATCCGGGACTCCGAACAACATTCGGTAACCACATACAAGCTTCCTTTATAACCCTAGCGTCATCGAACCTTAAGTGTGTAGACCCTACGGGTTCGGGAGACATGCAGACATGACCGAGACGTTCTCCGGTCAATAACCAACAGCGGGATCTGGATACCCATGTTGGCTCCCACATGTTCCACGATGATCTCATCGGATGAACCACGATGTCAAGGACTCAATCGATCCCGTATACAATTCCCTTTGTCTAGCGGTATGGTACTTGCCCGAGATTCGATCGTCGGTATACCGATACCTTGTTCAATCTCGTTACCGGCAAGTCACTTTACTCGTTCCGTAACACATCATCCCGTGATCAACTCCTTGGTCACATTGTGCACATTATGATGATGTCCTACCGAGTGGGCCCAGAGATACCTCTCCGTTTACACGGAGTGACAAAATCCCAATCTCGATTCGTGCCAACCCAACAGACACTTTCAGAGATACCCGTAGTGTACCTTTATAGCCACCCAGTTACGTTGTGACGTTTGGCACACCCAAAGCACTCCTACGGTATCCGGGAGTTGCACAATCTCATGGTCTAAGGAAATGATACTTGACATTAGAAAAGCTTTAGCATACGAACTACATGATCTTGTGCTAGGCTTAGGATTGGGTCTTGTCCATCACATCATTCTCCTAATGATGTGATCCCGTTATCAACGACATCCAATGTCCATGGTCAGGAAACCGTAACCATCTATTGATTAACGAGCTAGTCAACTAGAGGCTTACTAGGGACATGGTGTTGTCTATGTATCCACACATGTATCTGAGTTTCCTATCAATACAATTCTAGCATGGATAATAAACGATTATCATGAACAAGGAAATACAATAATAATCAATTTATTATTGCCTCTAGGGCATATTTCCAACAATTTTATGATTATGAAATTTGGCAGATGGATGTCAAAACTGCATTCCTGAATGGATTTCTGGAAGAAGAGTTGTATATGATGCAACCGGAAGGTTTTGTCGATCCAAAGGGAGCTAACAAAGTGTGCAAGCTCCAGCGATCCATTTATGGACTGGTGCAAGCCTCTCGGAGTTGGAATAAATGTTTTGATAGTGTGATCAAAGCATTTGGTTTTATACAGACTTTCGGAGAAGCCTATATTTACAAGAAAGTGAGTGGGAGCTCTGTAGCATTTCTGATATTATATGTGGATGACATATTGCTGATTGGAAATGATATAGAATTTCTGGATAGCATAAAGGGATACTTGAATAAAAGTTTTTCAATGAAAGACCTCGGTGAAGCTGCTTACATATTAGGCATTAAGATCTATAGAGATAGATCAAGACGCTTAATTGGACTTTCACAAAGCACATACCTTGACAAGATTTTGAAGAAATTCAAAATGGATCAAGCAAAGAAAGGATTCTTGCCTGTATTACAAGGTGTGAAGTTGAGTAAGACTCAATGCCCGACCACTGCAGAAGATAGAGAGAATATGAAAGATGTTCCCTATGCATCAGCCATAGGCTCTATCATGTATGCAATGCTGTGTACCAGACCTGATGTGTGCCTTGCTATAAGTTTAGCAGGGAGGTACCAAAGTAATCCAGGAGTGGATCACTGGACAGCGGTCAAGAACATCCTGAAATACCTGAAAAGGACTAAGGATATGTTTCTCGTATATGGAGGTGACAAAGAGCTCACCGTAAAAGGTTACGTTGATGCAAGCTTTGACACTGATCCGGATGATTCTAAATCGCAAACCGGATACGTGTTTACTTTAAACGGTGGAGCTGTCAGTTGGTGCAGTTCTAAACAAAGCGTCGTAGCGGGATCTACATGTGAAGCGGAGTACATAGCTGCTTCGGAAGCAGCAAACGAAGGAGTCTGGATGAAGGAGTTCATATCCGATCTAGGTGTCATACCTAATGCATCGGGTCCAATGAAAATCTTTTGTGACAATACTGGTGCAATTGCCTTGGCAAAGGAATCCAGATTTCACAAAAGGACCAAACACATCAAGAGACGCTTCAACTCCATCCGGGATCTGGTCCAGGTGGGAGACATAGAGATTTGCAAGATACATACAGATCTGAATGTTGCAGACCCGTTGACTAAGCCTCTTCCACGAGCAAAACATGATCAGCACAAAAGCTCCATGGGTGTTAGAATCATTACAGTGTAATCTAGATTATTGACTCTAGTGCAAGTGGGAGACTGAAGGAAATATGCCCTAGAGGCAATAATAAAGTTATTATTTATTTCCTTATAATCATGATAAATGTTTATTATTCATGCTAGAATTGTATTAACCGGAAACATAATACATGTGTGAATACATAGACAAACAAAGTGTCACTAGTATGCCTCTACTTGACTAGCTCGTTAATTAAAGATGGTTATGTTTCCTGACCATGAACAATGAGTTGTTATTTGAGTAACGAGATCACATCATTAGTTGAATGATCTGATTGACATGACCCATTCCATTAGCTTAGCACCTGATCGTTTAGTATGTTGCTATTGCTTTCTTCATGACTTATACATGTTCCTATGACTATGAGATTATGCAACTCCCGTTTTCCGGAGGAACACTTTGGGTGCTACCAAACGTCACAACGTAACTGGGTGATTATAAAGGAGCATTACAGGTGTCTCCAAAAGTAGATGTTGGGTTGGCGTATTTCGAGATTAGGATTTGTCACTCCGATTGTCGGAGAGGTATCTCTGGGCCCTCTCGGTAATGCACATCACATAAGCCTTGCAAGCACTGCAACTAATATGTTAGTTGTGAGATGATGTATTACGGAACGAGTAAAGAGACTTGCCAATAACGAGATTGAACTAGGTATTGGATACCGACGATCGAATCTCGGGCAAGTAACATACCGATGACAAAGGGAACAGCGTATGTTGTTATGCGGTCTGACCGATAAAGATCTTTGTAGAATATGTAGGAGCCAATATGGGCATCCAGGTCCCGCTATTGGTTATTGACCGGAGACGTGTCTCGTTCATGTCTACATTGTTCTCGAACCCGTAGGGTCCGCACGCTTAAGGTTACGATGACAGTTATATTATGAGTTTACATGTTTTGATGAACCGAAGGAGTTCGGAGTCCCGGATGAGATCGGGGACATGACGAGGAGTCTCGAAATGGTCGAGACATAAAGATTCATATATTGGATGATATGATTAGGCCAAGGGGTCAAGCCCATGAGGCTTTAGATCGGTGCAAAAAGGAGTTTTGCGGAGGCCAGGGGGCCAAACGCCGGAGACCCTGGCGTCTGGCCCTGGGCCAGACGCCGAGGCCCATGGCGTCTGGGCCAGACGCCAAGGATTGTGGCGTTTGGTCCTGGAGTCCGAGTGGGACTCTTGCCTTTCGGGCAAAACCGACTTTGAGGAGGCTTTTGCTCCAAGTTTCGACCCCGGGGCTCAACATATAAATAGAGGGGCAGGGCTAGCACCAAAGACACAACAAGTTGATCCACGTGATCTATTCCTTAGCCGTGTGCGGTGCCCCCTACCACCATATACCTCGATAATACTGTAGCGGAGTTTAGGCGAAGCCCTGCTGCTGTAGTTCATCAAGATCGTCACCACACCGTCGTGCTGACGGAACTCTTCCCCGACACTTTGCTGGATCGGAGTCCAGGGATCGTCATCGAGCTGAACGTGTGCTCGAACTCGGAGGTGCCGTGGTTTCGGTGCTTGATCGGTTGGATCGTGAAGACGTACGACTACTTCCTCTACGTCGTGTCATCGCTTCCGCAGTCGGTCTGCGTTGGGTACGTAGACAACACTCTCCCCTCGTTGCTATGCATCACATGATCTTGCGTGTGCGTAGGAAAAATTTTGAAATTACTACGAAACCCAACATGAACTTAGTCTAAAACTTTTGCAAAATATGTCTTGTAGATCAAATGGCCAACGCTCATGTCAACATGAACTTCAACACGTTCCTAGAGAAAACCAAGCTGAAAGATGATGGCAGCAACTATACGGACTGGGTCCGGAACCTGAGGATCATCCTCATAGCTGCCAGGAAACAATATGTCCTAGATGGACCGTTAGGTGATGCACCCATCCCAGAGAACCAAGACATTATGAATGCTTGGCAGTCTCATGCTGATGATTACTCCCTCGTTCAGTGCGGCATGCTTTACAGCTTAGAACCGAGGCTCCAAGAGTGTTTTGAGCAACACGGAGCATATGAGATGTTCGAGGAGCTGAAACTAGTTTTCCAAGCTCATGTCCGGGTCGAGAGATATGACGTCTCCGAAAAGTTCTATAGTTGTAAGATGGAGGAAAATAGTTCTGTCAGTGAGCACATACTCAAAATGTCTGGGTTGCACAACCGCCTGTCCCAGCTGGACATTATCCTCCCGGACGAGGCGGTCATTGACAGAATCCTTCAGTCGCTCCCACCAAGCTACAAGAGCTTTGTGATGAACTACAATATGCAGGGGATGGTGAAGACCATTCCTGAAGTATTTTCCATGCTGAAGTCAGCAGAGGTTGAAATCAAGAAAGAACATCAAGTGTTGAAGGTCAATAAGACCACTAAGTTCAAGAAGGGCAAGGGCAAGAAGAACTTCAAGAAGGACGGCAAGGAGGTTGCCGCGCCCGGTAAGCCGGTTACCGGGAAGAAGTCAAGGAATGGACCCAAGCCTGAGACTGAGTGCTTTTATTGCAAGGGGAAGGGTCACTGGAAGCGGAACTTCCCCAAATACTTAGCGGATAAGAAGGCCGGCAACACTAAAGGTATATTTGATATACATGTAATTGATGTGTACCTTACCAGTACTCGTAGTAACTCCTGGGTATTTGATACCGGTGCCATTGCTCATATTTGTAACTCACAGCAGGAGCTGCGGAATAAGCGGAGACTGGCGAAGGACAAGGTGACGATGCGCGTCGGGAATGGTTCCAAGGTCGATGTGATCGCCGTCGGCACGCTTCCTCTACATTTACCTACGGGATTAGTTTTAAACCTTAATAATTGTTATTTGGTGCCAAGTCTGAGCATGAACATTGTATCTGAATCTCGTTTGATATGAGATGGCTACTCATTTAAATCCGAGAATAATGGTTGTTCTATTTATATGAGAGATATGTTTTATGGTCATGCCCCGATGGTCAATGGTTTATTCTTAATGAATCTCGAGCTTAATATTACACATATTCATAGTGTGAATACCAAAAGATGTAAAGTTGATAACGATAGTCCGACATACTTGTGGCACTGCCACCTTGGTCACATTGGTGTCAAGCGCATGAAGAAGCTCCATGCTGATGGACTTTTGGAGTCTCTCGATTATGAATCCTTTGACACATGTGAACCATGCCTCATGGGCAAGATGACCAAGACTCCGTTCTCCGGAACAATGGAGCGAGCAACCAACTTATTGGAAATCATACATACCGATGTGTGCGGTCCAATGAGCGTTGAGGCTCGCGGAGGATATCGTTATGTTTTCACTCTCACTGATGACTTGAGTAGATATGGGTATGTCTACTTAATGAAACACAAGTCTGAGACCTTTGAAAAGTTCAAGGAATTTCAGAATGAGGTAGAGAATCAACGTGACCGAAAGATAAAGTTCCTACGATCAGATCGTGGAGGAGAATACTTGAGTCACGAATTTGGTACACACTTAAGGAAATGTGGAATCGTTTCACAACTCACGCCGCCTGGAACACCTCAGCGTAACGGTGTGTCTGAACGTCGTAATCGCACTCTATTGGATATGGTGCGATCTGTGATGTCTCTTACCGATTTACCGCCATCATTTTGGGGATACGCTCTAGAGACAGCTACATTCACTTTAAATAGGGCACCATCTAAATCCGTTGAGACGACACCGTATGAATTATGGTTTGGGAAGAAACCTAAGCTGTCGTTTCTAAAAGTTTGGGGATGCGATGCTTATGTCAAGAAACTTCAACCTGAAAAGCTCGAACCCAAGTCGTAAAAATGCGTCTTCATAGGATACCCTAAGGAAACCATTGGGTATACCTTCTACTTAAGATCCAAGGGCAAGATCTTTGTTGCCAAGAACGGATCCTTTCTGGAAAAAGAGTTTCTCTCGAAAGAGGTAAGTGGGAGGAAAGTAGAACTCGATGAAGTACTACCTCTTGAACCGGAAAGTAGTGCAGCTCAGGAAAATGTTCCTGTGATGCCTACACCAACTGAAGAGGAAAATAATGATGATGATCAAGGTACTTCGGATCAAGTTGCTACTGAACTTCGTAGGTCCACAAGGACACGTTCCGCACCAGAGTGGTACGGCAACCCTGTCCTGGAAATCATGTTGTTAGACAACGGTAAAGCGATGGCGGGCCCAGATTCCAACAAATGGCTTGAAGCCATGAAATCCGAGATAGAATCCATGTATGAAAACAAAGTATGGACTTTGACAGACTTGCCCGATGAACGGCGAGCGATAGAAAACAAATGGATCTTTAAGAAGAAGACGGACGCGGATGGTAATATTACCGTCTATAAAGCTCGACTTGTCGCTAAGGGTTATCGACAAGTTCAAGGGATTGACTACGACGAGACATTCTCTCCTGTAGCGAAGCTGAAGTCCGTCCGAATCATGTTAGCAATTGCCGCATACTATGATTATGAGATATGGCAGATGGACGTCAAAACGGCATTCCTTAACGGGCATCTTAAGGAAGAACTATATATGATGCAGCCGGAGGGTTTTGTCGATCCTAAGAATGCTAACAAAGTATGCAAGCTCCAGCGATCCATTTATGGGCTGGTGCAAGCATCTCGGAGTTGGAACATTCGCTTTGATGAGATGATCAAAGCGTTTGGGTTTATGCAGACTTATGGAGAAGCCTGCGTTTACAAGAAAGTGAGTGGGAGCTCTGTAGCATTTCTCATATTATATGTAGATGACATACTCTTGATGGGAAATGATATAGAACTTTTGGACAGCATTAAGGCCTACTTGAATAAGTGTTTTTCAATGAAGGACCTTGGAGAAGCTGCTTATATATTAGGCATTAAGATCTATAGAGATAGATCGAGACACCTCATAGGTCTTTCACAAAGCACATACCTTGATAAGATTTTGAAGAAGTTCAAAATGGATCAGTCCAAGAAGGGGTTCTTGCCTGTATTGCAAGGTGTGAGATTGAGCTCGGCTCAATGCCCGACCACGGCAAAAGATAAAGAAGAGATGAGTGTCATCCCCTATGCTTCAGCCATAGGATCTATTATGTATGCCATGCTGTGTACCAGACCTGATGTAAACCTTGCCGTAAGTTTGGTAGGAAGGTACCAAAGTAACCCCGGCAAGGAACACTGGACAGCGGTCAAGAATATCCTAAAGTACCTGAAAAGGACACAGGACATGTTTCTCGTTTATGGAGGTGACGAAGAGCTCGTCGTAAAGGGTTACGTCGACGCTAGCTTCGACACAGATCTGGATGACTCTAAGTCACAAACCGGATACGTGTATATGTTGAATGGTGGAGCAGTAAGCTAGTGCAGCTGCAAGCAGAGCGTCGTGGCAGGATCTACATGTGAAGCGGAGTACATGGCAGCCTTGGAGGCAGCGCATGAAGCAATTTGGGTGAAGGAGTTCATCACCGACCTAGGAGTCATACCCAATGCGTCAGGGCCGATCAAACTCTTCTGTGACAACACTGGAGCTATCGCCCTTGCCAAGGAGCCCAGGTTTCACAAGAAGACCAGGCACATCAAGCGTCATTTCAACTCCATCCGTGAAAATGTTCAAGATGGAGACATAGATATTTGCAAAGTACATACGGATCTGAATGTCGCAGATCCATTGATTAAACCTCTCTCGCGAGCAAAACATGATCAACACCAGAACTCTATGGGTGTTTGATTCATCACAATGTAACTAGATTATTGACTCTAGTGCAAGTGGGAGACTGTCGGAAATATGCCCTAGAGGCAATAATAAACGGGTTATTATTATATTTCCTTGTTCATGATAATTGTCTTTTATTCATGCTATAACTGTATTATCCGGAAATCGTAATACACGTGTGAATACATAGACCATAACATGTCCCTAGTGAGCCTCTAGTTGACTAGCTCGTTGGTCAACAGATAGTCATGGTTTCCTGACTATGGACATTAGATGTCATTGACAACGGGATCACATCATTAGGAGAATGATGTGATGGACAAGACCCAATCCTAAGCATAGCACAAGATCGTGTAGTTCGTTTTGCTAGAGCTTTTTAAATGTCAAGTATCCCTTCCTTAGACCATGAGATCGTGTAACTCCCGGATACCGTAAGAGTGCTTTGGGTGTACCAAACGTCACAACGTAACTGGGTGACTATAAAGGTGCACTACAGGTATCTCCGAAAGTGTCCGTTGGGTTGACACGGATCGAGACTGGGATTTATCACTCCGTATGACGGTGAGGTATCTCTGGGCCCACTCGGTAATGCATCATCATAATGAGCTCAAAGTGACCAAGTGTTTGGTCACGGGATCATGCATTACGGTACGAGTAAAGTGACTTGCCGGTAACGAGACTGAACGAGGTATTGGGATACCGACGATCGAGTCTCGGGCATGTAACGTATCGATTGACAAAGGGAATTGTATACTGGGTTGATTGAATCCTCGACATCGTGGTTCATCCGATGACATCATCGAGGAGCATGTGGGAGCCAACATGGGTATCCAGATCCCGCTGTTGGTTATTGACCGGAGAGCCGTCTCGGTCATGTCTGCGTGTCTCCCGAACCCGTAGGGTCTACACACTTAAGGTTCGGTGACGCTAGGGTTATAAGGAAGACTTGTATGTGATTACCGAAAGTTGTTCGGAGTCTCGGATGAGATCCCGGACGTCACGAGGAGTTCCAGAATGGTCCGGAGGTGAAGATTTATATATGGAAAGTTGTCATACGGACACCGGAAAGATTCGGGGTCATATCGGTATTGTACCGGGGCCACCGGAGGGATTCCGGGGGTCCACCGGGAGGGTCCACCCCTCTCGGAGGGCCACATGGGCCGCAAGGGGCAGGGAACCAGCCCCTGAAGGGCTGGGCGCGCCCCCCACCTTGGGCCCATGCGCCTAGGGTTTGGGGGGAACCCTAGAGGGGGCGCCCCCTTTGCTTGGGGGGCAAGTCCCCCCTCCCTGGCCGTCGCCCCCCCTCTAGATCCCATCTAGAGGGGCCGGCCCCCTTGCCCCTTCCCCTATAAATAGAGGGGTGAGGGGAGGGCTGCAACACACAACCAAGGCGTAGCCCCTCCCCTCCCCAACACCTCTCCTCCTCCGTCACGAGCTTGGTGAAGCCCTGCCGGAGTACTGCTTCTCCACCAACACCACGCCGTCGTGCTGCTGCTGGAGCCATCTTCCTCAACTTCTCCTCCCCCCTTGCTGGATCAAGAAGGAGGAGACGTCATCCGCTCCATACGTGTGTTGAACGCGGAGGTGCTGTCCGTTCAGCACTTGGTCATCGGTGATTTGGATCACGACGAGTACGACTCCATCATCCACGTTCTAGTGAACGCTTCCGCTCGCGATCTACAAGTGGTATGTAGATGCAATCTCTCTCCCGTGACTCGTTGCTTAGATGAACTCATAGATAGATCTTGGTGAAACCGTAGGAAATTTTTTAATTTTCTGCAACGTTCCCCAACACCTACATGGTTAGTTTTTGCAAGGAAGAGCACTTGTGTATCCAAAGTGACAATCATGAAACTCAACATAGAATTTGTCAAAGGATATGTTTGAATGGTTTCGTGCTTCCTTGTCTTCAACCACCATTGTGTAGAGACTTGGTGATGTAGAGATTGCTCAAGATATGAGTGGTTACAATCTCATAGAATTAGATTCATCCAAGTACCTACATGGGTTAGATAACATGCAAGGTGCAAATATATCCAAGACATAAGATAGTCATCATAAGAGAAATGTCAAGGATTAGTCATAGGCTCATGTCTTGCATGTATCCAATGGAGTTCCTACTGCAAGTTTGAAGCATCAATGATGTTCAATTCACCTCTTAACCTGCAAAACACTTTATCATCAAGTAGTTTAGTGAATATATCCGCTAATTGCTTTTCGGTGCGAACATGCTTAAGATTAATGTCACCCTTAGCAACATGATCTCGAATGAAATGATGACAAACTTCAATATGCTTAGTTCGAGAGTGTTGCATGGGATTGTGAGCAATATTGATAGCACTCTAATTATCACAAAGTAATGGAACATGTTTCACATATATCCCATAATCTTTAAGAGTTTGGGTCATCCAAAGTAACTGAGCACAACATGAACCAGCGGAAATGTATTCTGGTTCGGCGGTGGACAAGGATGCCGAATTTTGTTTCTTGGAAGACCAAGACACAAGAGATCTACCAATAAATTGACAAGTACCCGAAGTGGACTTTCTATCAACCTTGTCACCGGCATAGTCCGAGTCGGAGTAGCCAACAAGATCGAAAGAGGCCCTCTTAGGATACCAAATGCCAAAATTTGGTGTATGGGTTAAGTATCTCACTATCCTTTTCACGGCCTTAAGATGACATTCTTTAGGAGCAGCTTGATATCGTGCACACATGCAAACACTTATCATGATATCGGGACGTGAAGCACATAGATATAACAATGAACCAATCATAGAGCGATAAACTTTTTGATCAACCGGTTCACCATCTTTGGTCAAATCAAGATGTCCACTAGTAGGCATGGGTGTAGTCATACCTTTGCATTCTTGCATATTGAACTTCTTGAATAAGTCCTTGGTGTACTTTGTTTGAGAGACAAAGGTACCTTCCTTAGTTTTCTTGATTTGCAAACCAAGAAAGAATTTGAGTTCACTCATCATAGACATCTCAAACTTCTCCGACATTAGCTTCCAAAACTTTTCACTAAAATGAGGGTTAGTAGAACCAAATATAATATCATCGACATAAATTTGGCATACAAATAGTTCTCCATTGACCCTTTTAGTTAAAAGAGTAGAATCTATTTTTCCAATTTCAAAGCCTTTTTCAATAAGGAACTTGGTCAAGCATTTATACCACGCTCTAGGTGCTTGTTTAAGACCATAAAGAGCTTTGTGAAGTTTGTAAACATGATCAGGTTTCTTAGGATTAACAAAGCCGGGAGGTTGTTTAACATAAACTTCCTCCTCTATTTCACCATTTAGAAAAGCACTTTTAATGTCCATTTGGTACAAGGTGATATCATGGTGATTAGCATAGGCAAGTAAGATGCGAATGGACTCAAGTCAAGCA
The DNA here is from genome assembly GCF_018294505.1 of Triticum aestivum. NCBI lineage: Eukaryota > Viridiplantae > Streptophyta > Magnoliopsida > Poales > Poaceae > Triticum > Triticum aestivum. Next base: position 330,642,056 of record NC_057795.1, on the reverse strand, counting down.
ACAGGAGCATAAGTCTCACCATAGTCCATACGTTCGACTTGTGTATAGCCTTGGGCAACGAGACATGCTTTGTTGTGAACTACTTGTCCATCTTCATCTTGCTTGTTGCGAAACACCCATTTGGTACCGATGATGTTGTGGTTGTTGTCGGGCTTCTCAACCAATGTCCAAACTTGATTTCTCTCAAAGTTGTGTAGCTCTTCATGCATAGCATTTATCCAATTCAGATCTTCCAATGCTTCTTCAACCTTCATAGGTTCAATGCTAGAGATGAATGAATAGTGTTCACAAAAGTTAGCTAAACAAGTTTTAGAGCGAGTAATTCTCCCGGTTTGGATATCTTTGTAGATTTGCTTGACGGGATGGTCTTTACCAATTCTTGCTCAAACTTGTGAAAGCTTTTGCTTGGGTCTTGGTTGAACATCTTCTTCATCTTGTTCTTCTTCTTGGCCTTCTTCATTGTTGACGTTGTCGTTTTCTTGTCATGGTGGAGAAGGAGGTTGTTGACGTTCGTCTTGGTGCACTTCCTCATTTTCTTCATCTTGGTGTGTCCCACTTGTGGATGCTTTCGTATCAACTCTTGGTTCACCTTGTCGTGAGGTAGAAGCTTCCACTTGGACGGACGAGGTACTCTCCTTCACCTCCGTTGGACGAATCTTGCCAATGGACAAGTCTTGAATTGCTTCCGAGGGGTCTTTGTCTCCTACATCAATTGGCAATTGCTCTACTTGCGAGCCATCAGATTCATCAAACTTCACATATACCATTTCTTCAACCTTTCGGGTGAAATTGTTGTAGACATGGTATGTGTGAGAGTTTGAGCCATAACCAAGTAGGAAACCTTCATGAGACTTAGGAACAACGATGCTTATCAAGAATGTAGCACTTTGAGCCGAATACTCGAAAGTATCCAACTTGGGGTTTGTTACCGGTGAGGATCTCGTATGCCGTCTTGCCGAGTAGCTTGTGAAGATACAAGTGATTTGTTGCATGACAAGCTGTCTCAACCGCTTCTGCCCAAAAGTGCTTCGGCGTCTTGTACTCATCAAGCATCGTTCTCGCCATTTTGATGAGCGTCCGGTTCTTCCTCTCAACAACTCCATTTCGTTGAGGTGTGTACGTAGCCAAGAACTCGTGTGAAATACCTTCTTCATCAAGAAAGGTATCCACATTTGCGTTCTTGAACTCCATTCCGTTGTCGCTGCGAACCTTCTTGATCTTCACTTCAAATTGATCTTGGGCCTTCCTAGCGAAGTTTTTGAAGATCTTTTGGACCTGCGATTTATCATCGAGAAAGAACACCCACGAAAATCTTGAAAAATCATCAACTATAACTAGACCAAAATAATTTCCACCGAGACTTTTGTAGGCATTGGGACCAAAAAGATCCATGTGAAGTAGCTCGAGTGGCCTCCTTGTGGTCATGATGTTCTTCACGGGATGCCTCCCTCCAACCTGTTTACCTGCCTGACAAGCGCTGCAAAGTCTATCCTTATCAAATATGACATCGTTAACGCCAAGGATATGATTTCCTTTAATAAGCTTGTCAAGGTTTCGCATGCCAACATGACCTAATCGTCTATGCCATAACCAACCTTTAGAGGATTTAGCAATAAAGCAAGTTCTAGGTTGAGCCTTTTTAGTGAAATCAACAATGTATAGATCACCTCTACGTACACTGGTAAAGACCATTTTATGATTATCTCTACAAAACACTTGGCAATCTACTTCAGTAAATAGGACATTGAAACCGAAATCAGCATGTCTAGATACTGAAAGTAAGTTGTAGCCAAGAGATTCAACGAGCATGACATTTTGTATGGAGCTACCATGTGATATGGCCACCTTACCGAGGCCGACTACCTTACCCTTTGAGTTGTCACCAAAAGTGACATACTTTCGAGGACCATGGGTTTCAGCAAGCTCACGAAACATATCTTTATCTCCGGTCATGTGATCAGTACATCCACTATCAAGAACCCATTCCTTTCCTCCTGCCATATATCCCCGAAGATTTGCCATAAGACCAAAATGTCTCATTGCATCATCAAGATCAAAGTCACTATCATCATCCTCATCATAGTATCCATGTTCAACATCATCAAGTGGTGGATCAAATCCTAGAGAGGGTGATTCGTTAGAGTGAGTTTGACAATGATCTTGCTTATGAATTTTTATAGCTTCAGAAATGATATCACTAATAATTCCAACATCTCCTTTGGCACGCATAAGGTTTGTAAGCTCAAATAGACAATCACCAAACAAAGGATCACTGGAATTCATCTTACTCAAGGCAATAGACTTATGGAGAATTTCATCTAGATTTTTCAAGGAATAATTTGGAAAGCGTTCCTCAAGAAATTTCCATATGGTGTAGGCACACTTAAGAGTAGGCAAACATCCAATCAAGTTTCTAGGCAAACCTCTAGTGATAAGTTCAACAGTTCTAAGATTGCGAATCATGTCAATTGAGTCATCAAGAGTAGGATGCATGGGATCAACATGAGGTGCACAAGGGCTAGCAATGTACTTGTTCAAATGATATTGATTGAAAATCACAAGCATCTCATTTTTCCACTCATAAAAGTACTCTCCATCAAGTATAGACACTCTATGTCTAAGACTCCCGATTGTAGACTCATCCATCTTCCTCCAATGGTGTTTAAACCAAAGCAATGGAGACCAAAGCTCTGATACCAATTGAAAGGATCGAGAAGAGGTGTCTAGAGGGGGGGTGATTAGACACTAAGTACCAAAAGTTGCAGTTTTTAACTTCTTGAAGTTTAAGTGGAGTTTAGGCACAAGTTTAACACTCACAATACATAATAAGCAAGCATGAAAAGAGTATATGAGCAGCAGAAAGTAAAGCATGCAACTTGCAAGAATGTAAAGGGAAGGGTTTGGAGGATTCAAATGCAATTGGAGACACGGATGTTTTTGTCGTGGTTCCGATAGGTGGTGCTATCGTACATCCACGTTGATGGAGACTTCAACCCACGAAGGGTAACGGTTGCACGAGTCCATGGAGGGCTCCACCCACGAAGGGTCCACGAAGAAGCAACCTTGTCTATCCCACCATGGCCGTCGCCCACGAAGGACTTGCCTCACTAGCGGTAGATCTTCACGAAGTAGGCGATCTCCTTGCCCTTACAAACTCCTTGGTTCAACTCCACAATCTTGTCGGAGGCTCCCAAGTGACACCTAGCCAATCTAGGAGACACCACTCAGTAACAAATGGTGTGTTGATGATGAACTCCTTGCTCTTGTGCTTCAAATGATAGTCTCCCCAACACTCAACTCTCTCTCACAGGATTTGGATTTGGTGGAAAGAAGATTTGAGTGGAAAGCAACTTGGGGAAGGCTAGAGATCAAGATTCATATGGTAGGAATGGAATATCTTGGCCTCAACACATGAGTAGGTGGTTCTCTCTCAGAAAATGTATGCTGGAAGTGTAGGTTCGTTCTGATGGCTCTCTCCACGAATGAAGAGTGGGTGGAGGGGTATACATAGCCTCCACACAAAATCTAACCGTTACACACAACTTGCCAAACTCGGTGGGACCGAATTGAGAAACTCGGTCGGACCGATTTAGCAAATCTAGTGACCGTTAGGCTTTTCGGTGGGATCGACATGCAACTCGGTAGGACCGATATGGTTAGGGTTAGGGCATAACGTAATCTCGGTGAGACCGATTACACAAACTCGGTGGGACCGATTTTGGTAATAAGCTAACCAGAGAGTTGGTCAGGCAAACTCGGTGAGATTGATTACACAAACTCGGTAGGACCGATTTTGGTAATAAGCTAACCAGAGAGTTTACATTGTAATCTCGGTAGTACCGATTGCACAAACTCGGTGAGACCAATTTTGGTAATGGACATACATAGAGAGATTCCAATCCCATCTCGGTGAGACCGAGATCCCTATTGGTGAGACTAATTTGCCTAGGGTTTGTGGCAGTGGCTAAGTCATCTGAACTCGGTGGCACCGGATAGAAAGAATCGGTAGGGTCGAGTTAGACTTTTGGTTTAGGACGTATGTGGATGTGGGAAAGTAGTTGAGGGTTTTGGAGCATATCACTAAGCACTATGAAGCAAGAACCTCATTAAGCAACACCCCATCCCTCCTTGATAGTATTGGCTTTTCCTATAGACTAAATGTGATCTTGGATCACTAAAATAGAAAATGTAGAGTCTTGTTCTTGGAGCTTGAGCCAATCCTTTGTCCTTAGCATCTTCAAGGGGTTCCACATCCTTTAGTCCATGCCACTCCATTGTTGAACTTGTCCGAAACATACTAGGTAAAAGTGTTAGTCAAATCAAGAGATATGTTGACATTAATTACCAAAACCACCCAAGGAGCACTTGTGCTTTCAATCTCCCCCTTTTTGGTAATTGATGACAACATACATCAAAGCTTTAGATAAGGATACAGAGAATAACAAGTAAAGCTTTGGAAAGACATGTAACAAGCATAGGCTCCCCCTACATGTATGCAAACATGTGAATATGGAAATTAGAAACATGTGAGAGCATAACCATGACAGAGTAAGCAATGTGTTACATGTATCTTGGCTATATGCATCAGAGCAACAGATGTGAATATGGGAAATGTACCTTCATGCTCATGAGTCCTTCTTGCAAACAATATGTACATCAGCAAGAATTCCTCATACACATGATTGTGATGCATATACTTACCTTGTGGTCTTGAGTTGGCTTAGGATGGAATGAACCTGTGAAAATAAGGTTAGATAACACAAATACACCTACTAGCCAGAGCAAACAAAAGAAACCACAAGAGTACCAAGACTGGGATGACATGTAGAGTGAGTACTAAGTACCACATTTGATATAGACATGTCCCAAAAGGTAAAGATGTGCAATGAATTTAAAGAATTTCTTAACCTTAGATGTCTTGCTCCCCCCGAATCTAGCATGGGATACTGGGAGAAGATAGGGAATAGAAAATCATAGCTCAAAGAAACAAATGAACAGAGCTAATGCAAATAAGCACGTATGAACATGTCTTTCCCCTCAAGAAGACATGTGGCATCTCTCCTCTTGAACACCAAGCATCTGGGATCCTTGAAGATTACTCTCTCCTTGAGTATCTCTCCCATAGAGATGTGAGTATTCTCTCCCCCTAGAGATATGATTAAGCTTTGATGTGATCTCTCTCTCCCCCTCTGACATCAATTTCCAAGAAGGGCCTTCTGGAATTTGTCATGAATGGGTTTGGTGCTTGATTCACAGCACAAAGCACTAAGATAAATGTGATGCTTGTAGAGGACAAGATTCAATGAGTGGAGTTGGATCAAAAGTAATGCAGGAATAAATGGCAAAATGGTTTTCCCGTAGTGAAATCGGTGGCACCGAGTGATATGCTTCGGTTGGACCGAAAGGATTCATTTTGACCGAAAGCAACAAACCGGTGAGACCAAGCTCATCGCAGAGAAAACACTTGTCACCTCATCTCACTAGACAAGTAAGATCTCACAAGGATTTGCAAGGAATTAACTGAAAGATTTGCAATGAATTGGATGCAGGGAATGCAGAACAAACAGAAAGAAAAGAAAAGAAATCTAGATGAAGTTTTTTTTGAAAGGGGAAACAAATATGCATGAGACAAATGCAAGATCAAAAAAAAGAACACAAGAAAGCTTCATCTAGAGATGTTCGGCGACAAAGTCACCTATGTTAGAGTATATTGACTTAGGAGTCAAGTGAGATCACTTGATCATAGGTCATACTCATCGTTTAAGCTCAAAATGGGGTTACCATTTTTCGTTTAAGCATCTTGATGTATTCACATCTTGTCGAGTTGCTTTGACTCATGACTTGGAGTAAAGCTTCTCTAAGATGGAATAACATACCTTGGGTGGTGGTGTTGATCATGATCATGTAGTTGAACTTGTGTGGGTTGCTCAAGGTTGATGTAGCTCATCAAGAGTTGGGAGCACCACTTGGAATTTGAGTTCATCTACCTACATGGGTTAGTTTTTGCAAGGAAGAGCACTTGTGTATCCAAAATGACAATCATGAAACTCAACATAGAATTTGTCAAAGGATATGTTTGAATGGTTTCGTGCTTCTTTGGCTTCAACCACCGTTGTGTAGAGACTTGGCGATGTAGAGATTGCTCGAGATGTGAGTGAGTTACAATCTCATGGAATTAGATTCATCCAAGTACCTACATGGGTTAGATAACATGCAAGGTGCAAATATATCCAAGACATAAGATTATCATCATAAGAGAAATATCAAGGATTAGTCATAGGCTCATGTCTTGCATGTATCCAATGGAGTTCCTACTCCAAGTTTGAAGCATCAATGATGTTCAATTCACCTCTTAACCTGCAAAACACTTTCTCATCAAGTGGTTTAGTGAATATATCCGCTAATTGCTTTTCGGTGCGAACATGCTTAAGATTAATGTCACCCTTAGCAACATGATCTCGAATGAAATGATGACGAACTTCAATATGCTTAGTTCGAGAGTGTTGCACGGGATTGTGAGCAATCTTGATAGCACTCTCATTGTCACAAAGTAATGGAACATGTTTCACATATATCCCATAATCTTTAAGAGTTTGGGTCATCCAAAGTAATTGAGCACAACATGAACCAGCGGCAATGTATTCCGCTTCGGCGGTGGATAAGGATACCGAGTTTTGTTTCTTGGAAGACCAAGACACAAGAGATCTACCAAGAAATTGACAAGTACCCAAAGTGGACTTTCTATCAACCTTGTCACCGGCATAGTCCGAGTCGGAGTAGCCAACAAGATCGAAAGAGGCCCTCTTAGGATACCAAATGCCAAAATTTGGTGTATGGATTAAGTATCTCACTATCCTTTTCACGGCCTTAAGATGACATTCTTTAGGAGCAGCTTGATATCGTGCACACATGCACACACTTAGCATGATATCGGGACGTGAAGCACATAGATATAACAATGAACCAATCATAGAGCGATAAACCTTTTGATTAACCGGTTCACCATCTTAGGTCAAATCAAGATGTCCACTAGTAGGCATGGGTGTAGTCATACCTTTGCATTCTTGCATATTGAACTTCTTGAATAAGTCCTTGGTGTACTTCGTTTGAGAAACAAAGGTACCTTCCTTAGTTTGCTTGATTTGCAAACCAAGAAAGAATTTGAGTTCACTCATCATAGACATCTCAAACTTCTCCGACATTAGCTTCCAAACTTTTCACTAAAATGAGGGTTAGTAGAACCAAATATAATATCATCGACATAAATTTGGCATACAAATAGTTCTCCATTGACCCTTTTAGTAAAAAGAGTAGAATCTATTTTTCCAATTTCAAAGCCTTTTTCAATAAGGAACTTGGTCAAGCATTTATACCACGCTCTAGGAGCTTGTTTAAGACCATAAAGAGCTTTGTGAAGTTTGTAAACATGATCAGGTTTCTTAGGATTAACAAAGCCGGGAGGTTGTTTAACATAAACTTCCTCCTCTATTTCACCATTTAGAAAAGCACTTTTAATGTCCATTTGGTACAAGGTGATATCATGGTGATTAGCATAGGCAAGTAAGATGCGAATGGACTCAAGTCTAGCAACGGGAGCATAAGTCTCACCATAGTCCATACCTTCGACTTGTGTGTAGCCTTGGGCGACGAGACGTGCTTTGTTGCGAACTACTTGTCCATCTTCATCTTGCTTGTTGCGAAACACCCATTTGGTACCGATGATGTTGTGGTTGTTGTCGGGCTTCTCAACCAATGTCCAAACTTGATTTCTCTCAAAGTTGTGTAGCTCTTCATGCATGGTGTTTATCCAATCCGGATCTTCCAATGCTTCTTCAACCTTCATAGGTTCAATGCTAGAGATGAATGAATAGTGTTCACAAAAGTTAGCTAAACGAGTTTTAGAGCGAGTGATTCTCCCGGTTTGGATATCATTGTAGATTTGCTCGACGGGATGGTCTTTAGCAATTCTTGCTCGAACTCGTGAAAGCTTTTGCTTGGGTCTTGGTTGAACATCTTCTTCATCTTGTTCTTCTTCTTGGCCTTCTTCATTGTTGGCGTTGTCGTTCTCTTGTCGTGGTGGAGAAGGAGGTTGTTGATGTTCGTCTTGGTGCACTTCCTCGTTTTCTTCATCTTGGTGTGTCCCACTTGTGGATGCTTCCGTATCAACTCTTGGTTCACCTTGTCGTGAGGTAGAAGCTTCCACTTGGACGGACGAGGTACTCTCCTTCACCTCCGTTGGACGAATCTTGCCAATAGACAAGTCTTGGATTGCTTCCGAGGGGTCTTTGTCTCCTACATCAATTGGCAATTGCTCTACTTGCGAGCCGTTAGATTCATCAAACTTCACATCTTCCGTTTCTTCAACCTTTCGGGTGAAATTGTTGTAGACACGGTATGTGTGAGAGTTTGAGCCATAACCAAGTAGGAAACCTTCATGAGACTTAGGAGCAAATTTAGAACGACGATGCTTATCAAGAATGTAGCACTTTGAGCCGAATACTCGAAAGTATCCAACTTGGGGTTTGTTACCGATGAGGAGCTCGTATGCCGTCTTGCCGAGTAGCTTGTGAAGATACAAGTGATTTGTTGCATGACAAGCTGTCTCAACCGCTTCCGCCCAAAAGTGCTTCGGCGTCTTGTACTCATCAAGCATCGTTCTCGCCATTTCGATGAGCATCCGGTTCTTCCTCTCAACAACTCCATTTTGTTGAGGTGTGTACGTAGCCGAGAACTCGTGTGAAATACCTTCTTCGTCAAGAAAGGTATCCACATTTGCATTCTTGAACTCCGTTCCATTGTCGCTGTGAACCTTCTTGATCTTCACTCCAAATTGATCTTGGGCCTTCCTAGCGAAGTTTTTGAAGATCTTTTGGACCTGCGATTTATCATCGAGAAAGAACACCCACGTAAATCTTGAAAAATCATCAACTATAACTAGACCAAAATAATTTCCACTGAGACTTTTGTAGGCATTGGGACCAAAAAGATCCATGTGAAGTAGCTCGAGTGGCCTCCTTGTGGTCATGATGTTCTTCACGGGATGCCTCCCTCCAACCTATTTACCTGCCTGACAAGCGCTGCAAAGTCTATCCTTATCAAATATGACACCGTTAACACCAAGGATATGATTTCCTTTAATAAGCTTGTCAAGGTTTCGCATGCCAACATGACCTAATCGTCTATGCCATAACCAACCTTTAGAGGATTTAGCAATAAAGCAAGTTCTAGGTTGAGCCTTTTTAGTGAAATCAACAATGTATAGATCACCTCTACGTACACTGGTAAAGACCATTTTATGATTATCTCTACAAAACACTTGGCAATCTACTTCAGTAAATAGGACATTGAAACCGAAATCAGCAAGTCTAGATACTGAAAGTAAGTTGTAGCCAAGAGATTCAACGAGCATGACATTTTGTATGGAGCTACCATGTGATATGGCCACCTTACCGAGGCCGACCACCTTACCCTTTGAGTTGTCACCAAAAGTGACATACTTTCGAGGACCATGGTTTTCAGCAAGCTCACGAAACATATCTTTATCTCCGGTCATGTGATCAGTACATCCACTATCAAGAACCCATTCCTCTCCTCCTGCCATATATCCCCGAAGATTCGCCATAAGACCAAAATGTCTCATTGCATCATCAAGATCAAAGTCACTATCATCATCCTCATCATAGTATCCATGTTCAACATCATCAAGTGGTGGATCAAATCCTAGAGAGGGTGATTCGTTAGAGTGAGTTTGACAATGATCTTGCTTATGAATTTTTATAGCTTCGAAAATGATATCACTAATAATTCCAACATCTCCTTTGGCACGCATAAGGTTTGTAAGCTCAAATAGACAATCACCAAACAAAGTATCACTGGAATTCATCTTACTCAAGGCAATAGACTTATGGAGAATTTCATCTAGATTTCTCAAGGAATAATTTGGAAAGCGTTACTCAAAAAATTTCCATATGGTGTAGGCACACTTAAGAGTAGGAAAACATCCAATCAAGTTTCTAGGCAAACCTCTAGTGATAAGTTCAACAGTTCTAAGATTGCGAATCATGTCACTTGACTCATCAAGAGTAGGATGCATAGGATCAACATGAGGTGCACAAGGGCTAGCAATGTACTTGTTCAAATGATATTGATTGAAAATCACAAGCATCTCATTTTTCCACTCATAAAAGTACTCTCAATCAAGTATAGACACTCTATGTCTAAGACTCCCAATTGTAGACTCATCCATCTTCCTCCAATGGTGTTTAAACCAAAGCAATGGAGACCAAAGCTCTGATAACAATTGAAAGGATCGAGAAGAGGCGTCTAGAGGGGGGTGATTAGACACTAAGTACCAAAAGTTACAGTTTTTAACTTCTTGAAGTTTAAGTGGAGTTTAGGCACAAGTTTAACACTCACAATACATAACAAGCAAGCATGCAAAGAGTATATGAGCAGCGGAAAGTAAAGCCTGCAACTTGCAAGAATGTAAAGGGAAGGGTTTGGAGGATTCAAATGCAATTGGAGGCACGGATGTTTTTTGTCGTGGTTCCGATAGGTGGTGCTACCGTACATCCACGTTGATGGAGACTTCAACCCACGAAGGGTAACGGTTGCGCGAGTCCACGGAGGGATCCACTCACGAAGGGTCCACGAAGAAGCAACCTTGTCTATCCCACCATGGCCGTCGCCCACGAAGGACTTGCCTCACTGGCGGTAGATCTTCACGAAGTAGGCGATCTCCTTGCCCTTACAAACTCCTTGGTTCAACTCCACAATCTTGTCGGAGGCTCCCAAGTGACACCTAGCCAATCTAGGAGACACCACTCTCCAAGAAGTAACAAATGGTGTGTTGATGATGAACTCCTTGCTCTTGTGCTTCAAATGATAGTCTCCCCAACACTCAACTCTCTCTCACAGGATTTGGATTTGGCGGAAAGAGGATTTGAGTGGAAAGCAACTTGGGGAAGGCTAGAGATCAAGATTCATATGGTAGGAATGGAATATCTTGGTCTCAACACATGAGTAGGTGGTTCTCTCTCAGAAAATGTATGCTGGAAGTGTAGGCATGTTCTGATGGCTCTCTCCACGAATGAAGAGTGGGTGGAGGGGTATATATAGCCTCCACACAAAATCTAACCGTTACACACAACTTGCCAAACTCGGTGGGACCGAATTGAGAAACTCGGTCGGACCGATTTAGCAAATCTAGTGACCGTTAGGATTTTCGGTGGGATCGACATGCAACTCGGTAGGACCGATATGGTTAGGGTTAGGGCATAACGTAATCTCGGTGAGACCGATTACACAAACTCGGTGGGACCGATTTTGGTAATAAGCTAACCAGAGAGTTGGTCAGGTAAACTCAGTGAGACCGATTACACAAACTCGGTAGGACCGATTTTGGTAATAAGCTAACCAGAGAGTTTGCATTGTAATATCGGTATCGGTGAGACCGATTTTGGTAATGGACATACACAAGGATATTACAATCCCATCTCGGTGAGACCGAGATCCTTATCGGTGAGACCGATTTGCCTAGGGTTTGTGGTAGTGGCTAAGACATCTGAACTCGGTGGCGCCAGATAGAAAGAATTGGTACGGCCGAGTTAGACTTTTGGTTTAGGACGTATGTGGATGTGGGAAAGTAGTTGAGGGTTTTGGAGCATATCACTAAGCACTATGAAGCAAGAACCTCATTAAGCAACACCTCATCCCTCCTTGATAGTATTGGCTTTTCCTATAGACTCAATGTGATCTTGGATCACTAAAATAGAAAATGTAGAGTCTTGTTCTTGGAGCTTGAGCCAATCCTTTGTCCTTAGCATCTTGAAGGGGTTCCACATCCTTTAGTCCATGCCACTCCATTGTTGAACTTGTCTGAAACATACTAGGTAAAAGTGTTAGTCCAATCAAGAGATATGTTGACATTAATTATTAAAACCACCCAGGGAGCACTTGTGCTTTCAATAAGATTCCTAGTCTTTTAAACAGTTTTTAGCTATTGTCAAGATCAAACTACCAACCACGATATAATTTGTCTGTTAACAGATTATGTCTGCTGAGTCTCTAGAGCATGCATTTTGTGAGCAATGCGCCATATAGTCCAGATCAAACTACCAACCACGATATAATTTGTCTGTTAACGGATTATGTCTGCTGAGTCTCTAGAGCATGCATTTGTGAGCAATGCGCCATATAGTCCAGATCAAACTACCAACCACGATATAATTTGTCTGTTAACGGATTATGTCTGCTGAGTCTCTAGAGCATGCATTTGTGAGCAATGCGCCATATAGTCCAGATCAAACTACCAACCACGATATAATTTGTCTGTTAATGGATTATGTCTGCTGAGTCTCTAGAGCATGCATTTGTGAGCAATGCGCCACAGTGAGTGTAAATTTCTCTAATTATATAGATCAACATTAGGGATGTAATATAACTATATGATCTAGCTCTGTCTAATTATTAGTGCATCTGGGTCATCTTTCCAATATACAGTACATAGTATATTGTATCACATAGACAATCAGCTAACTTAGGCACATATACTTACGTTCCAGCAAGTACTAATTGCATGTTGAACATATAAAGTAATTCCATGTACAAACACATATTTAATTTCATAAATATTAATCATTCCAAATGGTTTGAATTTGCAGGACATATAATTCCAACACACTCGAGCCCAAATTTCATGGCTAGTGCTTGTGCTCATGAAGCATCAATGCACATACGGTTTTCAAGTTTCCACCCCCCCCCCACCCACCCCTATAAATGTGTCCTTGAAGTCTCTCTAACCCGAGCCCACCGAACCCCATAGAAAATCCTGATCAAACCATCATATTCCCTCCGCTCACAAATATAATATGTTCTAACTTTTTTAAAAATAGGATGCATGTGGACATGTTTAATGTCTTTGTTCGCTTACTTTCGTAGACTAGGAAGCTAGCCGAGCCTAGGAGGATTCGCTTAGGTAGCTGGAACATAGGGTCTCTGATAGGGAAGCTTCGGGAGCTAGTTGATGCAGCGGTGAGGAGAGGTGTTGATATCCTTTGCGTCCAAGAAACCAAATGGAGGGGACAGAAGGCGAAGGAGGTGGAGGGTACCGGCTTCAAGCTGTGGTACACGGGGACGGCTGCAAACAGAAATGCCGTAGGCATCTTGATCAACAAGAGCCTAAAGTATGGAGTGGTAGACGTCAAGAGACATGGGGACCAGATTATCCTGGTCAAGCTGGTAGTTAGGGACTTAGTTCTCAGTTTTATCAGCGCGTATGCCCCACAAGTAGGTCACAATGAGAACACCAATAGGAAGTTCTGGGAAGGCCTGGAAGACATGGTTAAGAGTGTATCGATTGGCGAGAAGCTCTTCATAGGAGGAGACCTCAATGGCCACGTGGGTACATCTAACATAGGTTTTGAAGGGGTGCATGGGAGCTTTGGCTATGGCATCAGGAATCAAAAAGGAGAAGTTGTCTTAAGCTTTGCTCTAGCCTATGACATGATTGTAGCTAACACACTCTTTAGAAAGAGAGAATCACACATATGGTGACTTTTAGTAGTGGACAACACTCTAGCTAGATTGATTTCATCCTCTTGAGAAGAGAAGATAGGCGTCTGTGCCTAGATTGTAAGGTGATACCTGGGGAGAGTGTTGTACCTCAGCATAAGCTGGTGGTTGCTGACTTCTGCTTTCAGATTCGTGTCCAGCAGGATAAGCGTGCCAAAGTCGCTAGAACGAAGTGGTGGAAGTTCAAGGGGGAGGTAGCTCAGGCGTTCAAGGAGAGGGTCATTGAGGAGGGCCCTTGGGAGGAAGGAGGGGATGCGGACAATGTGTGGATGAAGATGGCGACTTGCATTCGTAAGGTGGCCTCGGAGGAGTTTGGAGTGTCCAAGGGAAGGAGAAGCAAAGATAAGGATACCTAATGGTGGGATGATGATGTCCAGAAGGCGATGAAAGAGAAGAAAGATTGCTTTAGACGCCTATACCAGGATAGGAGTGCAGACAACATACATAAGTACAAGATAGCGAAGAAGGCCACAAAGCAAGTAGTCAGTGAAGCAAGGGGTCGGGCCTATGAGGACATCTACCAACGGTTAGGCACAAAGGAAGGCGAAAGGGACATCTATAAGATGGCAAAGATCTAAGAGAGGAAGATGATGGATATTGGCCAAGTCAAATGCATCAAGGACGGAGCAGACCAACTCCTAGTAAAGGATGAGGAGATTAAGCATAGATGATGGGAGTATTTCGACAAGCTGTTTAATGGGGAGAATGAGAGTTCTACCATTGACTGGACGACTCATTTGATGAGGCCAACATGTGTTTTGTGCAGCAAATCCAGGACTCTAGGGTGAAGGAGGCTTTAAAAAGGATGAAAGGAGGCAAGGCGATGGGCCCTGATTGTATCCCCATTGAGGTGTGGAAAGGCCTTGAGGACATAGCGATAGTATGGCTAACCAAGCTTTTCAACCTCATTTTTGGGCAAACAAGATGCCAGAAGAATGGAAACGGAGTATATTAGTACCAATCTTCAAGAACAAGGTGAATGTTCAGAGTTGTACTAATTACCATGGAATTAAGCTGATGAGCCATACAAAGAAGCTATGGGAGAGAGTCATTGAGCACTGCTTAAGAAGAATGACAAGCGTGACCAAAACTCAATTTGGTTTCATGCCTGGGAAGTCGACCATGGAAGTCATTTTCTTGGTACGACAACTTATGGAGAGATAAAGGGAGCAAAAAAGGACTTGCATATGGTGTCATTGACTTGGAGAAGGCCTATGATAAGATACCGCGGAATTTCATGTGATGGGCCTCGGAGAAACACAAAGTCCCAACAAAGTACATTACCCTCATCAAGGACATGTACGATAATGTTGTGACAAGTGTTCGAACAAGTGATGGTGACATTGATGACTTCCCAATTAAGATAGGACTGCATCAGGTGTCCGCTTTGAGCCCTTATCTTTTTGACTTGGTGATGGATGAGGTCACAAGAGATATACAAGGAGACATCCCATGGTGTATGCTCTTTGCGGCGATGTGGTGCTAGTTGACGATAGTCGGATGGGGGTAAATAGGAAGCTAGAGTTGTGGAGACAAACCTTGGAATCGAAAGGGTTTAGGCTTAGTAGAACTAAAACTGAGTACATGATGTGCGGTTTCAGTACTATTAGGTGTGGGGAGGAGGTTAGCCTTGATGGGCAGGTGGTGCCTCAAAAGGACACCTTTCGATATTTGGGGTCAATGTTGCAGGAGGATGAGGGTATTGATGAAGATGTGAACTATCGAATCAAAGCCAGATGGATGAAGTGACGTCAAGCTTTTGGCATTCTCTGTGACAAGAGAGTGCCACAAAAGCTAAAAGGCAAGTTCTACAGGATAACGGTTCGACCCGCAATGTTGTATGGCGTTGAGTGTTGGCCGACTAAAAGGCGACATGTTCAACAGTTAGGTGTGGCGGAGATGCGTATGTTGAGATGGATGTGTGGCCACACGAGGAAGGATCGAGTACGGAATGATGATATACGAGATAGAGTTAGGGTAGCACCAATTGAAGAGAAGCTTGTCCAACATCGTTTGAGATGGTTTGGGCATATTCAGCGCATGCCTCCAGAAGCTCCAGTGCATAGCGGACAGCTAAATCGTGCGGAGAATGTCAAGAGAGATCGGGGTAGACCGAATTTGACATGGAAGGAGTCCATTAAGAGAGACTTGAAAGATTGGAGTATCACCAAAGACCTAGCTATGGACAGGGGTACGTGTAAGCTTGCTATCCATGTGCGAGAGCCATGAGTTGGTTGCGAGATCTTATGGGTTTCACCTCTAGCCTACCCCAACTTGTTTCGAACTACAGGCTTTGTTGTCGTTGTCGTTGTCGTCGTCGTCGTCGTCGTCGTCGTCGTCGTCGTTGTTGTTGTTGTTGTTGTTGTTGTTGTTGTTCACTCACTTCCGTCCTATACAATCTATACCTGCTAATAAAGTACGGAATGCTTCTGCCCGTCCGACGTCCGTTACACGTTTTACCAAAAAGCCCATGTTGTTTTCTTTAAGCAGCCCGCGGTTCAACATTAAGTGCTCTTTATGTGTTGGGCTTCGGCCCAACTTCTGTATCCGCTATCTCGCGTGCATAGGCGCTGGTTACTATTCCGCGCTCAGCTACTATAGGCCCAGTTCGCTATGTTTTCAGCTCGTTTAGGCCCCTAGCTTTATTATTTACAGAGAATATATTAAACATGATCATGCTATAATTTTGCAACCATAACTCAGATTAAAATAATTTGTATATGTAATTTGATCGAAAAAGTGCATAGTTTCCAACCGTGCTATTGTTTGTTCCTGTTAACCACTTTAAAATTCTGTTTAGGACATAACCTTAATTAAACTAAGTAATGTTATGATGTATTTTAAAAAATGCTAACACATAATATAACCTTGATATATATGAAGTATTTCAGGAGGGCCTATATGCATGGGACGGAGTATGAATGATCGGTTTCAATGGGCATATAGGAGTAATAAACAAAGGAGAAAAATAAAATGTGTGATCAGTGGGGATAAAAAAAGGGGAGATTTAGAAAAAATATGAAGGAGAGAATAATGCAAAGGAATTAGTATTAATATCAAGGGCGTGGCATGCATGCAACGCAATAATGAAAAGGAATTAATACCGAGGGGCGTAGGAGGGAATTAATAATGGCATATACGCATTGTTTATATCAAAAAATATAAAACATGTTAGGCTGGTCATAATGGGAGTAACATAGGTAGTAACATAGATACCACATAAGCAAAAATGTTGATGTGGCAAGTAGTTAATGAGGAGAGGGGCAAATAGAGTAACCTAATATGTTACCATCACATAGCGCTTTCCAATGCAAAATGAGTCTACAAGACAATAAATGAACATGTGTATATTACTACACATATGACACTTCCCACTATAAAAGTAGTAACATAGAGTAGTAACATATGCATGTTACTGCTCTAAGTTACTCCCCACTATGACCAGCCTTATATTTGTGAACGGAGGTAGTAACATTTAGCTTAACGAGACGTGTGGCGGCCCCTTGACTAATCATAAAATACAGATTTCATTCCTAAACTCTAAAACCATACAAATTACTACCATAAAATACAGGTCTGTTTCTAAACTCTAAAACCATACAATTGCCAGGACCTCACAAGGATGAGGACAGCATGGCTCGCAGACGGAGGAAGAATTTTTGACTACTCCCTCCGGTTGGGTTTATAAGTTTCAGGAGCCTGACCGGCTCAGCAAATAATCATTAGTTACAACACATTTTTGGCAGGCACATTTATGGCGCTGCTATGCACTCGAAGGCACATTCAACCATTCACAACAAGAAAAATGAACTGTGACATGACACTCTCTAATATAGACTCGAATGAAAACAACACCAAAATGTTTGCGGTGGTCCTCTATTTATTGGCACCATATCTGTCTGGCTGATAGCAGCGTCCTTCTTGCCTCATCTGCATACAAGAAACAGTAATCAGCTTCGCTGCGATCGAAAATGGAGTGTTATGGTGCTGCTAGAAGGAGGGTGCGAGAGGGCCGGCCGGGGCCTTTTTGCCCACGGCCGGGCAAGAGGGAAGGGATTTCCTTCTTAATTCTTACTTGATTAGATTGATACATCTTCTCTCTTTATATAGAGAGGTTTACTTGACTCCCAAACAAGGCTTACTTGACACCTAAGCAAGCGACCCTTATCTCTAATTAACCCTAAGACTAACGGGCCCATTAGGCCCATTACGTAGTCTTAACACTACACCCCACCTGGACATGCAGCTTGTCCTCGAGCTGCAGCCTAACCAACTTATAACCATGACACGACGCAACACAAACCTAACACCTAAAAACATGCCTTTTACATCTCGGCATGTTTTATTATTCTCAACCTGAAATGAAGTAGGACGCTTTATTTTGGACCCCTTAACAAAAGGTGGACACCATCCGCACGTCAGACGTGCATGTGTACAGCCACCCGGATCCCATGGACACCACCTGGACAAAAGGAGTGCATGTGTATGACCACCTAGAAGTGGTCGCAAGAGTGACCACCAGAGGCGCCCTCGCGGCGGCCGGTGGCGGAATGCAGTGCTGCTACGCGGTGCGCTGCTGTCGGTGACACCACGCCTTCTCCCTACCAGACGGTTGTTGGTCTGCACCGCACAGGGAAAAGTGGATGGCTTGCGATGGAGAAGGACGAGGAGGGGTGCGCCCCCCCAACCGTCGATGTCGCAGACTTTGAGGTCGTTGCCCGCGGGGAAAACAGCATGCCCGCCGCCCGTGGGGGAAACCGCATGCCCAAGATCCCCGTCGCAACAGATGAGATCGAGGTCCTTTGTGCAGCGAAGGGCAACTTGGAGGAGCGGCAGCTGCAGACCACGCATCTCCCGCACACGCTGACGCGCTAGGAGGCCGCGCGCAGCAGCCTGTAGCCTCATCGCCGCCAACACGTGGCGGGTAGCGATCCAAGACGGAAGCGGTGACGGCGACGGCGGGGACTGGACTTGGTGGAGCGAGACTCCCGCCGGCGCGGTCGATGCGGGGCCGGAGCTGACTGGCGGTGGCTGCTGCAGCTGCAGCAGCTGCTGCGGAGCGCCAGGAGCGGCGGCTGCCACTGCAGCCAGGGCTGGGCGGTGGTGGCGATGGATGGCAGCTGCGACGGCTGCTGCAATGGCCCGACGAGCGCGGCGAAGGCCGCCTGGTGCGGCGGCTGCCATGGCAGCCACGGCGGCGCGGGGACGGCGATGGGCGCTGGAGGCGCGGCGGGAGCCGGCGCCGGCCACGGCGGCCACTGCGGGGCGGCGGCGGCAGCTGCAGCTGGGGCTGTAGTGCCCCAGTGAACGCCCCTGGATGCGGCGAGTACCACGGCAGGGCCGGCGGTCGGCAGCAGGGGTGGCGGCGGCCCGTAGGGGCTGGCCAGGTACAGCCGGATCCCCTGGACGGCTGTGACGAGGTCGTTGAGGACCCCGATGATCTCCTCCGAGGTGTAGGCGGCTGCCGGTGGTGCGGTGGAGGGCGCCGGCATCTGGGCGGTGGCGGCGCCGAAGGATGCGACCAGCGACGCGGACAGGGAGGGCAGCGGCGCAGTGGTGACGGTCGGCAGCGGAAGCGATGGGGTGGGCGGCGGCGAAGACATGATCGGAACTGAGCTACCTGATACAAAATTGTTATGGTGCTGCTAGAAGGAGGACGCGAAGGGCCGGCCGGGGGCCTTTTTGCCCACGGCCGGGCAAGAGGGAAGGGATTTCCTTCTTAATTCTTGCTTGATTAGATTGATACATCTCCTCTCTTTATATAAAGAGGTTTACTTGACTCCCAAGCAAGGCTTACTTGACCCCTAAGTAAGCGACCCTTATCTCTAATTAACCCTAAGACTAATGGGCCCATTAGGCCCATTACGTAGTCTTAACATGGAGAGAAGATAAAACAGAGAGCATAAAACATCCTCGAAGAAGGCTGTTGAATTTCAACCTCTAAATGGATGTTTACACTTTTGACATTACAGGTGGTTTGGGACACAAGAAATATCCTACTCCCTCCGTTTCTAAATATAAGCATTTTTAAATATTTCAATACGGACTACATACGGATGTATATAGACGTATTTTAGAGTGTAGATTCACTCATTTTGCTCCGTATGTAGTCTGTATTAGAATCTCTAAAAAGGCGGAGGGAGTAGTTACTTATGCAACGAAATATCAACAAATCAATAACCAATCCCACAAAACAGAGAAGCTGATAAAGATTCATGTGACAGACCTGCGATGCTTGCAGCAGAAAAATTGGCAGGTATGTTAGCTTCAGATTCAACGGACGCCTTTGCTACAGCAATCCCAACTGCAACACTTTGCATAATATCCAATCCCCCACATAGAGATGAAAGGAACCCACCAACCAAACAATCACCCGCGCCTGTGAGGCTGACCACAGAGGCAGATGTTGCAGGTAAATGGAAAACACAAGTTCTGGAAGAACCTTCTCTAGACAAATTAACAGGCATGCTGGATAGAGAACATCCCTCCAATTTTTCAAGTAGCTGAGTTGAGAAAGGCGTCACTTTACACCTTTTCTGATCCTTCATGAAGTTGACGTGCTCTCTGCAACATATGAAAACACCATTCGAGCCAAGTGTCACCAGGAGAAGCTTGATGCCCTTTTCGAGAAGAAAAATCATTGCTGGGCTGAGCATTTCGAACAAATAATCTACAGATTCTGCTTTGTTGTTGCACTGCTCAAGTTTGACAAAGTTGTATTTCCCTGGAGTAGACAGTGCGTTTGCCATGGCAATAAGCTCAATCTCATTCGGGGAAGTGCAAGTTATCTGAATCATCATAGAAAATCAATAAGTAAACTTTAAATATAATGGGAAGAGAAGTGCATTTACCACGTAACTCTTGCCCGGACTCCCTAAAACTACTTGAACTACAAACCCATCCAACTACCAAAATGCGAAACCAAAACTTTGGTTGGTTGGTTAAACATCGGTGACTGCCGCCGTGTTGGAAACACCATCACTGACTTTTTTCTGAGTAGACAGCCACATCACTGATTTTTTTCTGAGTAGACAGCAACATCACCGAATTTTGCCATCTAGATATCAAAACAACACGGTCCCAAATCACCTTCGTCCGCTTTCTACATGTGTCCTTACTAGTTCAAAACGATACTCTCTCTCTCTCTCTCTCTCTCTCTCTCTCTCCTCTCTAATGGTATTTGTGGTTTACCTCTAAGACTCATATATACACACATTTCTTACCCATGAAATTTGAACAGTCATGCCGATCTGCACTTGTTCTAATGGTTGGAGGGTGCAAAGTAAACAGTTTTGGAATCAATTTCTCGAATCAGCCAAGGGGATAATTCTTCCCATATACAAACTAAAAAATGCTTACTCAATCATTTGCACTCACATGTTCCGCAATTGGTGCGATTCTTGAACTTTTTACCACCGAGACAGGCTCAAATAACACAGGCACCCCTGATTCATATGCTACTGAAACAAATAACACAATATAGTGTTTATCACTAACTTTTGACCCTACTCCAAAAAATACGATAAGAAAAAAATAACACCGGTAATAATTGGGACATTCAAGTTAAACTTCTTGGGGGAAGCTCCTCAAAAAATATGTTAAGAAGGGAGATAGGAGTTCACAAGTATACTAAAAGGTAATGTAGTGCAACAACAATGCCTTTATATAAGAAAACAGTCACTCCATTTTAATACAGAGCGCATTTTGTTTGCACACAGATTAAGAAACATTTAAAGTAACTAGACCGGAGGATAAAAAGGACACTCTTCACATAAAAGTGCATGCAGGAATAGAGCTCGGGCATGTAGACACTTGAAGGCATGCAATGGAGAGAGATACTTAAGCTCATTGGAAGTTGGGTCACTTCATGGTACACCATGAGGGGGAAATGCATTAGAGGGCAGAATGAGTAACCAAAACATTCTGGTGGCTTACAAAAAATGCAGCTGGAAACTATGCGACCTGTAATTTGAAATGGAGAAAGTACTAAAGACCAAGATTTCAGTTGTCGACGACCCCATTTGACCCTAAATTTATCAAATTAGGTTTTGAATTTGAATTTTGAAAGAAAATATCAGTTAGCTTCAATACATCGAATAAGTGCAAATTTAGTTTGAAAAATCCCCACAAACTTCTGATAATCTTCGGTTACCACTGGTAACCATTATTCTTGGTCTCAAAACTGCCATTTGTTATGGTTAATAAAATTTACTCTATCCAGTATCCAACATACACATGCATACAAAAACTAAATAAGTTATCGCCTCCAGAAGATAATAAAAAGAGTAACAACTTACCTTTGCAAGCGGCTTGAAGTGACTCAGGAGATAAATTGGCATCAAGCATTAGTAGAGGTGCAGTGGAGATGCGGCGGTAGAACTGATATATCCAGCTAGGGGTAAGAAAAGTTTCCTGCCCCAAGAAAAAAGAGATAAATATAGTGGTAATTAGCAAACAGCCAAACACTAATGTTCAATGGAAGGAAACAGTACACATTTCGTTGAATAATTCTTACAACTGCTTGCACACTCGCGACACCAGCAAATAATTCTCCATTCCCATCAAATACATTTGATACTACTGGGGTTGTAATATCAGGAACCTGCAGTATTCCTACTTAAGTGCTGTGAGATAATGTTAGCTAATAGAAAATAACTAAAGATCATTTAAAGGGAAAAAAAGAAAATGAAAAAACCTTGACAATTCATGAACAGCATTCACAGTGAAATGATAAATTAAGATGTTTCTATAAAGTTATTTCAAAAAAAAGATGTTTCTATAAAGAAGATGTCATATTATCACAAGAACAATTGAGACCCTCAAGTTGCTGCAAGAGAATTGAAGGTCTTGTCCTAAAAACTGCAAGGAGATCTTCGAAAGACTTAGTATTAGCCAAGTAGTTAATTTATTATCGCTTGATTGAGGCAATTATTTAACAGAATGATTTCTTCATTCAATATTAGGGCCCATCCCGAGCTTTCTCAACAAAACATTATTTTACTCCCTGCGCTGTTTCAGAAAGGATGCTCCAGAACCCGTGTTGTGTCTTTTTACAATTTGACCATCGCTAGCTTACTATCTACATATTTATACCGGATATACAAAGGTCACAATACTAAATTTGTTGTGGACAGAAGTTTCACAACATTATAATTTTATTCAATTATACACATAAAATTCCCCTAAAAAAATACTCCCTCCGATCCATATTACTAAAGGAGCATAAATTAATATGGATTGGAGTAGTCAAAATAATATATTGGAGACCAAGAAAAGAGCCGCATAATTTTCAAAAGAGCCAAGGGAGCAATACATAATTATCACAAACAAAGTTAACAGCCTGGTCTAAAGATCATTTCACTTATCATTTAGGTGTAGTCCAAACACATAGTTTAGTCAGTTAAAACTTTTTATTTAGCTGATTATAACCAAGTGCAATTTTTTTAATTCTTTAAAGTTCACAGAAAACCCATAGAACTTTATTTTGCCTCAAAGGGGTTACATTCAGTTATCAACAAATAGGAAGGTAACTCACATGTTATGTACTCTTAATTTGCAGCATTTAACCAGTTTGTACCCTTTGATAGATTGCACAATATCTGACATATTGCTTACATGCTCAATACAGTATGTTGTAGTGAGATGGGTACATGTGAAAGTGCATTTAGTCCCCCTATTAACTTTTGGTTATTAATGACAAGACAATTAAGAGGACTATTGGTTTATCAAGTTCAGTTCAGGACTTGGTCCATTTTGATGTGAAAACATCAACAGTGACCCCTATTTTTTGCCCTGACAAGTGGTTGTTTCTTTACGCTCTTGGTTTGTAATTTCTAGTTTTTTTAGTGGATCCATGATTCAGATTGAGTTTAAGGACAATTGTACTATCAAGAGGAGTGCAAGCAAATAGCTAGGGATGAATCATATCTCAAGATCCACAACAAAATCCCCAAGTTTTCCACTCCAAACACTTCATTCCTCCAACTTTCCTACGTCCCGATACCTCCGAGTATTCCTACTTGGTACTACCAAGCCAGTGAGTTGTAAGTGATGCTGATGGGCAAACTCAGTTCTCTAAGTGTTTCCCAGGACAATCGAGATTTTTTCCGGGTACCACTGAGCTTTTGTCCTACCAAGTGTATCTCTGTTAGCTCTGGTATCTCCGAGCTTAACCTTGTCTAGCAATTACGAGCACCTCTCATTTGCTTAAGGCACAGCGTCTCGGTATAGGTCCGGTATTTCCAAGCCAAATCTTTCTGGCATTTCCAAGCTGAGACTTGGCCGTTTCTGCACCATTCCATTCCAGGGCTTCCTCTATTGACCCCGGCACTTCCGAGAATTATCATTTCCGTACCTCTGACCAAGTTGATCCTTCATGCAGAAATGAACTACTCCACTGTCCAGTACCTCTGTGTCTTTTGCATTCGGTACCCCCAGGTATTTGGATTTTCAAGAGGGTTAGTCGACAGCCAGTACTTCCGAGTGCCAGGCACCTCCAAGTAAAGTCATTTTTCGCACCTCGCCGTTCAAATTTTGAACGAGTCCAGTACTGCCAGGTTTTCTGTTTGGTGCTACTGAGCAAGTTGTACGCTATTGTGCAACGGTCGGATTTCTGCTTTTTTCTATACTCCCTCCGTTTTTGTATGCAAGGCCATTATCTCGTTTTTCAGATACCAAGAAAACAAAACCAACTAAGAAATAGCAGGATTAACTGTGTGGAAAACCTCTCGTGTTCTGGGCTAATTAAACATGTGCATGTGGTGCCTCTTTCTCTATGGCTGCATGCAACGTTTGCATTAGTAAGCACCATCATACAAGGCAAAAATCAAATCAATTCTTCTCGGGAAGAGATAGTGGTATTATATAGATGCAAATTGCATTTTGATAGTGGCCTTGTAGTTAAAACCAGAGGGAGTAATACAGACGCCCACACCACTGAGTGGGCAATCATTTTTTGAGCGAGTTTCAGAGGGTTTGAAGGCAGAACTCCACCACCTCTTGGACCCCTTAGTGCTCCATCTCTCTTTGCTCCATCATTTGATTCTTAGTGAGAGAGACCCTATGGATTCTTGAGAGAGTTGAAAGAAGATCTTTTGAGTTCATGCAAGTGACTGCCCTTTGCTTGTTACTCTTGGAGGGTGTGCGCCTCCTAGACGATTAGGAGTCACCTGATAGCCTTCAAGGTGTGAAGGAATCAAGAGTTTGTAGAAGGCCTAGTGATTGCCTTCTCCGTGAAGATCAACCCCGGGTTAGGCTTTGACCTTCGTAGTATCAAGCCATGGTGACATAGGTGGCAAGAGACTTCGTGGGACCTTAGTGGTCGACCTTGCCGAGGCCTTGGTGTGGCTTAGGAATTTGTGTTTGAACCTTTACCAACGAGGAGTAGGATTGCATCAACAATCTGAACCTCAAGAAACCATCGTTGTGTTTGATGTGTTTGCAATATCTTTTCCCTTACACCTAGTTACTTGCAATTTTCGGTTCCACACTCTTATCTTGTGGTAGACTTGTTGTGTAGGCTCCCCTAGGCAACCTTGGTAGAGAAGTTTTAACTTGATCGCTTAAATTGCGCGTAGATTTTATAAGGTCTATTCACCCCCTTCTAGACCATAAACTCGACCCTACAACACGACTAACACAGAATTTGGCATAGGGTGGTTGTGAGCTATTTGATCACCGCGGTGGGGCGGGCGTGGGGGTGCTTTTCTAGTCCCACTGTAGAGTTTTAATTTTGGTTTGTACCAAACTGTAGTTAGAGTTTTAATTTTGGTTTGTACCAAACTGTAGGCCTGTACCATTGCATCACAAATAAGCACAGAGCAAATTGCCAAACAGCATTAAGCCAGTGGAGAACCAGGAACTAATTGTAAAGGAAAATATTCAACATATTAGCAACATACAAAATAAACATTACAACTGGGTTTACCAACACCCTGAAAATGCATACAAATATATGATGTGATATCACGATCAGTACGGAAAGATAGATAACTTCACACTTACCATCTGTACATAGTCCAGCTAACTTCCAGTACTTCAATAGAAAATTCCCTTTAACAGAATTAATGAAAATTATTGGATCAAATTTTAACTCAAGGCAGGAAAAAGGAAGAGTATTCTGACATGAGTACATTTATTTATTAGAAAAACTAGGTCAACATAAGTACGTTATACCTGCCATATCATCTCCAATGGCACTAATCATGAGTGGTTGAGTCCCAAGCTTAGCCATGCACTCAGCAATATTTCTAGATACTCCCCCACCGATGTACTTAACCTATGAAGTTCAAATACATCATCAAATGGTATTGGCTCAAACTTTTCTTGTTATATGACCGAAATAATGCAAGCTCGCAAGCTATATGCCTCGACCTAAGGATGAATAACATGCATATAATATCAACCAAAATAGATAGGAGTTCAAAATAATTACACATAAACAATAACAAGGATGAAGCCTTTTACTAATAAAAGATCAAATATGACAGAACATGTAGTTTTTATGGACTAAGTGTTGGAATTTGCTAGTGGGCTTTTGGCCCAAAGCCCAACTAAAATTCTGAAATTCTCTTGGCCCATTCATGCACACATGTGAGTGGAGTGAGTGAGGCTAAAGTTTAGTCCCACCTCATAAGTTGAGAGAGAGTTGCACCTCTTTATAAGGTGAGCTCTTCTACCACTTGTATGAGCATGAGAAGAGGAGACCTACACGCGCGCCTCCTCCTCGCTCGCCTCGTCACGACGCGCCGCAGGTTGCGGGATTGAGCCGAGCCGAGGACAGAGCTATGCACGTTGTCTATATTTTTGCTGCTCGGGAAAAATTAATGAGTCATTAATTAATAGTTAACGGACGTGTTAATTACTGAACCGTTTCCGATTCTTTTGGATCGTGACGACTCGGACGTGGGGTTTACTCCCACGACCTACCCGGCCCGCACTATATAGTCAGGCAGACGTCTACCCTAGCCGCTGCCGCTTCATATGGTTTCTCACCACCGTTCCAGATCATTGTGCCGCCAAGCAAGTCTTATCCATCCCTCCTTTCGGCATGCACCGGGAGAAGAGACAGCAGGCCTCCGGAACCCCGCCTCTCGTGATCCTGTACGGGAGAGGGGCGATCAGGTTTTTGGGGAGGGCACTCGCGCGACTCCTGGCAGCGACGACTTCGCGAACGACGACTTCTTCCCCGACCTCGGCAACGTCATCCTCGACGACATGGGCGACAACGTCAACGCCGGCGGTGCTGCTCCCGCTGCACCGTATGTGATTCTATCTTTGTTGTTCGAGATCGTGGTAGAATTCATGTTTCTAGTATGTGCCCTAGATGTGATCTGTTCATCTGCTATGCTAGTTCGCATGATTAGTTCAATTCTGCTACTGTAGTCATGATTTATCTTCTGTTTATTCGGATTAAATCTCGTAGTAATTTGCTCATATTTCCAACAATCCAAAAACCTGATTATAGGCAATTTGCTCCGAGTGGTTTTGCTGCGCATCTGAAGCCGCCTGCCTTTAAGGGGGCGCAATATAAGAGGTGGCGCACGAGAGCAGTCTACTAGTTTCAGACCATGGGCTGCTATGACGCCACCAAGGGCAAGCCTAAGGGCGATCTTAATCCAGCACAGCTGGAAACTTTTGAGAAGATCGATACTCTCTTTAAAGGCGCTCTTCTGGGTGTTCTTGATGACTCCATTGTGGACTCGTATATGTCGTTTGACAACGGCAAGGACATGTGGGCTGCGCTCGAGGCCAAGTTTGGTGCCTCGGACGCCGGCAGCGAGTTGTACGTCATGGAGCAATTTTATGACTAGAAGATGACTGATGAGCGCTCTGTTGTACAGCAGGCTCATGAGATACAGTCGCTCGTAAAAGAACTTGAGTACTTCAAGTGTGTGTTGCTAGACAAATTTGTTGCCGGAGGCATCATTGCCAAGCTTCCACCTTCGTGGAACAATTTTGCTACTTCCCTGAAACACAAGAGACAAGAGTTTTCCGTTGCGGATCTCATTGGTACTCTTGATGTTGAAGAGAAGGCGAGAGCAAAGGACACACGTGCTCGAGTTGCTGAGGGAGCTTCTAGTGCCCACATGGTACAGAAGAACTTCCAGCCCAACAAGTTCAAAAACAACAAGAACAAAACTCAGGGCAAAGGCAAGTTCGATACAAAGAACAAGCCATCGCATTCTACCAACTTCAAAAAGAATTCTCACAAGAAGGGGAAGGGACTTTGCCATGTCTACGGTGATCCTAATCACTGGGCTCCGAAGTGTCCTAACCGCTTTGAGGAGCGCGAACATGAGAAGAGCGGCAAGTCCGCTAATGTTGTCATCGGTGATACTGATATGAAGGAATCTGGGTACGGTATTCTTCCTACCATCCTTTCAGTATTTCAATCTCCTGATTGGTTAATTGACACCGATGCCAATGTACACGTTTGTGCTGACGCCTCAATGTTTTCTTCTTACCAGGTCACAGGGACTTCTCCCGTGTTGATGGAGAACGGGTCACATGCCATCGTTCGAGGTGTCGGTACGGTCGATCTGATGTTCACTTCCGGCAAGACCGTGCGTCTGAAGAACGTTCATCATGTGTCTTCCATCAATAAAAATCTCGTTAGCGGTTCCCGTTTATGTCGAGATGGTTTTAAGTTGGTTTTTGAGTCCAATAAAGTTGTAATTTCCAAGTGTGGACAATTTGTTGGAAAAGGCTATGAGTGCGGAGGCTTGCTCCGCCTATCTTTGTCAGATATTTGCACTAAAGTAATTAATAATGTTTGCCACAATAATGAGTCGGATATTGGGCATTCACGACTTTGTCATATTAACTTTGGTTGCATGACGCGGCTAGCCAATATGAATTTAATTCCGAAAATCCCTACTGTCAAAGGCTCCAGGTGCCAAGTATGTGTGCAAGCTAAGCAACCTCGGAAGTCCCATAAGACTGCAGAGGCAAGAGACTTGGCACCACTAGAGCTTATACATTCTGATCTTTGTGAGATGAATGGCGTGTTGACGAAAGGTGGAAAGAGATATTTGATGACGTTGATTGACGACTCCACTAGATATTGTTATGTATATCTTCTGAAATCAAAAGATGAGGCTTTAACTTTCTTCAAAAACTATAAAGCTGAAGCGGAGAACCAACTTGACCGGAAAATTAAACGGCTAAGGTCCGATCGTGGTGGAGAGTATTTTTCCAACGAATTTGACTTGTTTTGTGCGGAACATGGTATAATCCATGAGAGGACGCCTCCCTACTCACCTCAGTCTAATGGGGTGGCCGAAAGAAAGAACCGAACTCTAACTGATTTGGTTAACGCCATGTTAGACACATCGGGTCTTTCCAAGGAATGGTGGGGGGAGGCGCTAATGACTGCATATCATGTCCTAAACCGAGTTCCCACAAAGCATAAGACCATGACTCCATTTGAGGAATGGGAAAGGAAAAGGTTAAAACTCTCTTACCTACGTTCTTGGGGTTGTTTGGCGAAAGTCAATATACCAATTCCCAAGAAGCGCAAGCTTGGACCAAAAACCATGGATTGTGTTCTTCTGGGCTATGCTTTTCATAGCATTGGCTATAGATTTTTGATAATAAAATCTGAGGTATCCGACATGCATGTTGGTACGATTATGGAGTCTAATGATGCAACTTTCTTTGAGGACATATTTCCTATGAAGGATATGTCGAGTTCATCAAATCAGGAGATACCTACTCCATCTAGTGAGGAACTCACTGTAATTCCTGAACCCACCATTGCGATGGAACACATTGAGAATCCTGTTGAGGGTGACAATGAAACTCCTGTAAGGAGTAAGAGACAGAGGACTGCAAAGTCCTTTGGTGATGATTTCATTGCGTATCTTGTGGATGACACACCCAAGACTATTTCAGAAGCCTATGCATCTCCTGATGCTGACTACTGGAAGGAAGCTGTTCATAGCAAGATGGATTCCATCTTAGCTAACGGAACCTGGGAGATCATTGACCGTCCTTATGGGTGCAAACCTGTAGGATGTAAGTGGGTGTTCAAGAAGAAGCTTAGACCTGATGGTACGACTGAAAAGTACAGGCACGGCTTGTGGCTAAGAGTTATACCCAGAAAGAAGGTGAAGACTTCTTTGATACTTACTCACCCGTGGCTAGACTAACCACAATTCGGGTGCTACTATCACTGGCTGCATCACATGGTCTTCTCGTTCATCAAATGGACGTTAAGACGGCTTTCCTCAATGGAGAGTTGAAGAAGGAAATTTACATGGATCAGCTAGATGGTTTTGTAGTACTTGGTCAGGAAGGAAAGGTGTGCAAGTTATTAAAGTCTTTATATGGCCTTAAACAAGCTCCTAAGGAGTGGCATGAGAAGTTCGAAAGAACATTAACTGCTGCCGGCTTTGTAGTAAACGATGGTGACAAGTGTGTGTACTATCGCCATGGTGGGGGCGAAGGAGTTATTCTTTGTCTGTATGTCGACGACATATTGATCTTTGGAACCAAACTTGATTTAATCAAGGAGGTTAAGGATTTCTTATCTCGCTGTTTTGAGATGAAGGATCTAGGAGTAGCTGATATTATCTTAAACATCAAGCTGTTGAGAGATGAGAATGGTGGGATCACACTGCTTCAGTCTCACTATGTGGAAAAGGTCTTGAGTCGTTTTGGGTATAGCGACTGCACGCCTTCTCCAACTCCATATGATGCTAGTGTGTTGCTTCGAAAGAATAGAAGGATTGCTAGAGATCAACTGAGGTATTCTCAGATTATTGGCTCGCTTATGTATTTGGCGAGTGCCACGAGGCCTGACATCTCGTTTGCTGTGAGCAAGCTGAGTCGGTTTGTGTCAAAACCGGGAGATGATCATTGGCGTGCGCTTGAGAGAGTTATGCGCTACTTGAAGAGCACTGCGAGCTATGGGATTCACTACACCGGGTATCCAAGGGTACTGGAGGGTTATAGTGACTCGAACTGGATATATGATGCTGATGAGATTAAGGCCACAAGTGGTTATGTTTTTACACTTGGTGGTGGCGCTGTTTCCTGGAAGTTTTGCAAGCAGACCATCTTAACGAGGTCAACTATGAAAGCAGAACTCACAGCATTAGACACTGCCACTGTTGAAGCAGAGTGGCTTCGTGAGCTATTGGTGGACTTACCTATGGTTGAAAAACCAATAGCCCCTATCCTGATGAACTGTGATAATCAAACTGTGATCGTCAAGATAAACAGTTCTAAGGACAATATGAAGTCCTCAAGGCATGTGAAGAGGAGACTAAAATCTGTCAGAAAATTGAGGAACCCCGGAGTTATTACGTTGGATTATATCCAAACAACGAAAAACTTGGCAGATCCCTTCACAAAGGGTTTATCACGTAATGTGATAGATAATGCATCAATGGGGATGGGCTTGAGACCCACTGCATGAGTTGTCCATAGTGGTAACCCACTCTATGTGATCGGAGATCCCGTGAAGTAGAAGTGGGAGACAAGCTGTTGGTCAGCTGAGAGGAAAGTATCCCTATTTTAATTATCCCACTCCGTGAAGATGCAATACTCTCCTGATCTACATGGCAGGTTGATATTTATCTTAATGTGTTCCAAGTGGCTTATTTGAGTAAGCAGAGATGTTGTCCTGCAGAGCATCTTCTAAGGAACACACCTATATGAATTTGACTGTTAATGTCGCAGTCTGTGAGAATTGGGTGTTCTCTAATAAATTCATGAAAGGCCCTGGAGTATGACGTATACGCTCCACCCGCGGGGAAGCCTTGCGGCAGCCCAGTATCGGTCAAGAATTTGTGTGAAACTAGTTTCGCGGAAAACTTGTAGTTCAAGGCATAGTCCACTATTCAAGTTGTGATCTAGTGTAGCATAAAACTCTAAGTGGAAGTTCAACTTCACAGTCTCCACTAAGCACCGGTATATAAACAATGTTTTGAAACCAAATGGTGAAATGTGCCAATGAGACTTTGTGGGGGATTGTTGGAATTTGCTAGTGAGCTTTTGGCCCAAAGCCCAACTAAATTTCTGAAATTCTCTTGGCCCATTCATGCACACATGTGAGTGGAGTGAGTGAGGCTAAAGTTTAGTCCCACCTCATAAGTTGAGAGAGAGTTGCGCCTCTTTATAAGGTGAGCTCTTCTACCACTTGTATGAGCATGAGAAGAGGAGACCTACACGCGCGCTCCTCCTCCTCGCTCGCCTCGCCACGCCACGCCTCGTCACGACGCGCCGCGGGTTGCGGGATTGAGCCGAGCCGAGGACAGAGCTATGCACGTTGTCTATACTTTTGCTGCTCGGGAAGAATTAATGAGTCATTAATCAATAACTAAAGGACGCGTTAATTACTGAACCGTTTCTGATTCTTTTGGATCGTGACGACTCGGACGTGGGGTTTACTCCCACGACCTACCCGGCCCGCACTATATAGTCAGGCAGACGTCTACCCTAGCCGCTGCCGCTTCGTATGGTTTCTCACCACCGTTCCAGATCATTGCGCCGCCAAGCAAGTCTTCTCCATCCCTCCTTTCGGCGTGCACCGGGAGAAGGGACAGCAGGCCTCCGGAACCCCGCCTCTCGTGATCCTGTACGGGAGAGGGGCGATCAGGTTTTTGGGGAGCGCACTCGCGCGACTGCCGGCAGCGACGACTTCGCGAACGACGACTTCTTCCCCGACCTCGGCAACCTCATCCTCGACGACATGGGCGACAACGTCAACGCCGGCGGTGCTGCTCCCGCTGCACCGTATGTGATTCTATCTTTGCTGTTCGAGATCGTGGTAGAATTCATGTTTCTAGTATGTGCCCTAGATGTGATCTGTTCATCTGCTATGCTAGTTCGCATGATTAGTTCAATCTCTGCTACTGTAGTCATGATTTATCTTCTATTTATTCGGATTAAATCTCGTAGTAATTTGCTCATATTTCCAACACTAAGTTGGGGTAAAATTATCTGCAGATGCTAATACCACTCATGGTCGGCAGAAGTTCGGCCAAAAATCACGAAATCAACCAGTTCGGTTGGTCACTAGAAAATGGTTAATTTTAGCTAATAAAATCACTCTAATTTGGAAATCTAGGGTTAAGAAATCAGTGGAAAAGTATTGTCTTCGGTCGGGGCAAAATATGTTTCGGAACCAAAAATCGTTTTGCCTGATCAGACGAGGAATCTTGAGGTTTACCAAGTTTACGTTTAGCACAACAACCAGACTAAAAGTGTGAAAGTAGAGACTTTTGCGATGGATCCTTGAAAACTCAAGCCCATAGTAAGAATATGTGAGGGGGTATATCCTAGCAAAGCCTACTTGAATTAGGCTACTGGTCATGGCTGATCCAAACGTCGCACCGCACGCTTACACCTCGCATCATTCAATCCAGCAAAATATCATGTGATCCAAGCTATCAATTGGTGAAAATGAGGAATATGTTTTAAAGCAAGATGGTGATTTACCATCCCAGGAACGGTGGTGCCAGGATGTGGCGGCACGGATGGCTTCGCGTGGATGTCCAGCACCATTCCGCCGATGATCACCGGGCTCTGTCCTGCCTCCGGGGCGCTTAGCTGATTCTGAGCACGAAATGGGACCGATTAAGCAAGACATGACACATGATACGAGTGAGTTAGGAGGGGACTTAGTGGGATGGCAGGCTGGGGCCTCTAAGAGATAGCTCGTACCAGGCTAAGGACGGGCGGCGGCCGAGGGAGGAGATGGCGGCGGACGGCCTCCATCCTCCGGCGGGAAGACGAGGCGGCGGCGTCGGTCATGGTGACGGCCGAAGGCGTCGAGATGAAATTTCGGGCCGTGGGGAGTGAACGGGGAATTGGGAATAACTGGACGATGAAATTGCAAAGGTACGTCTGTGGGGCGTTTGGCAGCCTCCATTCTCCTCAAGCAATGCGAGCTCGCGCGCGTTCCGTAAAAACAGTAGGAGGAATTGGGTCACCTCCCGTCGAATCGGTCATCCTATTTACCCCTTCGGCTCGTTGCCAGAACCGCCGCCACCATCTCCCTCCCCCTTTGAATTCTCTGTCCAATTCAGATTCTTCACCGACGAGAAGGTAAGCAGAGCATCTTCTCTGATCGGTTGTAGAAGGCGACGACGATTTGTCTTCCTGCTCTTCTCCGACACCTTCATGATTTTGTTGGAGACAAAGCACTACCAAGGCCACACTACCGTTAGCTCACATACCACTGGTTGAACTTGTTTAGCTTCTCTAACATGCCAAATACGACTAACAACATTGTGTTTCTTCGTTAGGTCCACCCCAAGGATGCTAAGTTCCTCATCACTTTCATCCAGAACTACTCGAAGATGCAGCAGATCTTCTCGGCTGGCTACCGGCAAGCATGATATGGGCTCCAGCGAGCATCTCAGTTCACCTATGCCTACACCTGAGTATCCAGATACCCACGAGTCTGAGACCAACATCCTTGAATGGTCATGAGAAGGTTGTTGACCATGTTCCTGTTCTTGAGAGGAAGAGGAAGAGCGGTGGCTTGATGGATGAGGAGTCGAGCGTCTTTAGCAGCATGACTGAGGCTGTCAAGGAAGTGTCAACTGCCATCAGGGAGAGCAAGACCGTCGACGCTCACCCTTCCCTCTACAGTTCCGTCATGGAGATGGGTAGCTTCGGTCAGGAGGCTCTGATGGCAGCTCTTAGCCACCGACTGAACATCATGGCGCGGGGGCTTAGGTTCGTTGGCATGTGTGTGTGTGGGGGGAGGGGGGGGGATCACAAGGTGCTCTATCTTAGGACATTGTTGGGCTAGCACTACTACTATTGTTGCTTATGGTGGTGGTGATAGGGTGCATGATGATGACAGATGACACCGACGATGATGATGTACATTTTATGGTATATAGGGTTTAAAAACGTTGTTGGCCTATATATTTTTATGAGGTGGTATATACTAACCCCTCGTACCCATGATGAACTAATAGGATTACACCATCTTTAAAATATGGTGGTAGGATGACATCATAGTAGTTAGGACGAACTTGTTCTGCCTTTTGGGGTATAAGATTATGCATGCCTGTGTTGTTTCTGTTTCATATGTTGTGTTCATTTGCTTGCTGCTTAATTGTTGCTTTTTTATCATGCTAGATGAAGTGGTATGTGGTGTACATAGGAAGAGTTCTAAGAGTTTACAGTTTATGGGTTATAGCACACATGTCATGAACAAGTGACCTATTACAAAGACAACTGCTTCGAAAGTTTTATGACCAGGCGAAAGGCAGAGGATGCCTAGTTCGACTTTATCCTCTCCTGGTCAGTTTGGGCGGCGTGAGATGAAGACATCGTCATCATTCAATTCGTCCTGATTGTAGTGTCGTTTTATTGGCGTGATGCTTTCATGCAGATGGGCCATATGTAAGCTACTCCCTCCGTCCTCCGTCCCATAATGTAAGACTTTTTTGACAGTCAAAAAACGTCTTACATTACGGGACGGAGGGAGTACCAAACTATGTGCACAACATGGTTTTCTACCTGCATTACCTCAGCCTAAGTTGAGTGAAAGACCTAAAAACAGTGAAGGCTAACAGCCGCCTCCGACGTGTGTGCAGTGATGCAAACGCCTTGCCAAAATCTGAGCATGATAGCTGACAATTCATCTCCTACACGAACCCCTCCTATGTAGTACTCCGTCCCATAATATAAGAGCGTTTTTCAAGTTAACATAGCCTAAAAACGTTCTTATATTATGGGACGAAGGGAGTAGTAAGTACGTAGTAGTTTCCATCACTGGCTTCTCTCGTGGTGACGAGAAACCTTCGGTACAACTTGGGAAACAAAGGTACCCAAAAAGAGAGCCACCATCCGGTTGCTTCCGACGAAGAGTCGCTTTATCCTCGACTTCATCGGCAACCGGTGAGCAGGGTCTGGATTGAACTGCCCGCAGCCGCCTTCTTCTTCTGCGGCTGAAAACCCACCATCACAGGGTTAAAATACATATACACAGCACAGGTTATGGGAGTGGCAGTGCCGGGCAAGCCCACATATACCTTCTGGTTGTTGAAGAGGTCCTCTGCAATGGATTCCATTTGCTTCCGCCGCTTCTCCTCTCTCATGAAATCGTTCAAGGTGCCCTTCTCATAATCAGACTCTCTACGGAAAGGAAGCAGAATACGATAAGCCTTTCAGTGCAAAACCTACTGATGAACGTCAAATTCCATTGGAAGTCATCATAATCTTACCTGTATGGTTCTTGTGCACATGGAATAAGGGCCTTGAAGCTGTTTCCAGACACGGTTTGCCTCTGAAAAGTCGAAGGTCAGCGATTCTGTGTGTTAGCATTCAACTCTTTGTGCCAAAAAGGACTACACGAGCATATAGAACATACCTTTTTGAATCGTTTGAAGTTAACCCCACCAGTTTCTGTCGACGCGGCAGGAGCTGGCTGAAGGACTCTTTTGACAATCAGATCTTGACTGAAAATAACATGACAAGTCTCTTCCCTGCTACTGTCCAAGTTCTCATCCTTAGGCGCCTTGTTCACGAAAACAGCATCACAAGCCTCATCCTGCACCACCTTGTTGATAACCTGAACATCCTCACCTCCAGCTCTGAACCCAGAAATTGTTGTTTTCTCTATGACCTGAACATCCTCCTCCATGGGTTCCGAAATTTCTTCTTTCTCCAGGTCGTTCTGAATATTGATGCTGACGTTTGTTTCTTCTAAATTTACAGCACTCACACTGCTTGTAAC
Organism: Triticum aestivum; assembly: GCF_018294505.1. Taxonomy (NCBI): domain Eukaryota; kingdom Viridiplantae; phylum Streptophyta; class Magnoliopsida; order Poales; family Poaceae; genus Triticum; species Triticum aestivum. Next base: position 330,605,779 of record NC_057795.1, on the reverse strand, counting down.
TTTACTTTCTGCTTTATCGTCAGACATATGCTGAATATGGTGCTGAGACTTGCTAGCAGCAACAGTATGATCAGATATTGCAGTATCAGTTTCAACATCAGAATCCGCCACAATAGTTTCATCCGTTGTATTGGAGGATGCAATCATGTCTGGCAAAAAAAAAATACATTTGTAGGTTCAATAAGGCTGGTGTTATATATATGCTACTGCTTAATGTTAAGATGTCCAAATATCTTGAACGTTCTCCAAAAATGCATATGCATGGAACTTTTAATACTTACAAGCAGGTGGTTCAATAGCAGCTGCTTCCAAGCGACCAGACAATATAGCAGCAAATAGCTTCACGTCAGTGGTCTTGGACAAAGGAAATAGAGGACGCATCTTACTGAACTCCAAAGGAGATTTTGCAGGAACAAGAAGAATTTGTTGGTCATTGTCTCCAGCTCCAGAGTCCTGTTAATTTCATGCTTAAGTCATTCGTCTGTTTGCACCTCCCATAAACAAAGAGTACACACCCACCAATAACAAGATAAATCGTCATGCAAACAGAGGCAATGAAGCAATCACATAAGGTAGCACCAGAATAAGTAACTGACATTATTATCAGCTCAAGCCCTCTTCATCTAGAATTTGGGTGCATTATATTTTTAAAGAGAAAATGCATTATTCCTCAAAGGTGCGCCCAAAAGAAAAAGAAAAACATTTTATAACATATTAGAACACTTACCTGGCTGTTAGCACAAAACTCCTCAATACTGAGATATTTTGCTCCAGTTGATTCCAGTAGCTCTTGTATTTTCTCTCCAAATTTATACTGCAATTGAATAACGTTAGTCAACAGCAAAATGCCTGACGATATCCTTTCAACTTTAACATACACCACCTTTTCTGACAATCCCAGGATAAAAGTATGGCCTGCTAGGCAATTCTCCATGAGCTTGTTCTCAACCATCTTTATATCCATCCCATCAAGAGTCAAGTTTGGAATATATCTGGATCAAGTACCATGAATATATCACCATCTGTTGTTATGGGAGAACCACAAGTTGATGCAAGAATCAACAGAAACTACAACTCAGGTGCTGAAGGTTGCCCACAGCTTACTGTGTACAAGAAGGGATCTCTGTGTGTATGTTCTTTTCAGCCATCGCCTGAAACAGATCAAAACAAGAACTCAAACCTGAAATATACATATGAATAAGAAAGTGTAAATGACACAAGTGAAATAGTTGATCATTGCTATATAATTTACAGAATCACACCAGAGGACCTCCTCTGTCCATCTATATGCATTAATTTTATTCACATAATTCAGGTTCCCTGGCTAAAAAAGACCATATGAGCATCCAAGCAATGCTGCAGGAGGGACATAGGAAAGTACCTTGAACCAGTTTCCCAAGATGATTGGCTTTTTTGTGATGATTGCATCGAGGAGCTCAGGTGTCAATGGAGATGATTCATCCACAAGAACATGTGTACATGTATCAATCCACTTACGAGTAACATATGCACCTTGGAAGGATAATACCGACTTATCAAAATTAAGTAGCAACAAGCATGGCAAAACCTATGCTTACTAATGAACTGACAGCAAGTACATCATACAAGTGTAGTTACCACTAACCAATAGATGTCATGACAGCCTGCAATGATCGATCAATTCGTGCTGACTTTTTGCCATGAAAAAAGACCACTATGGGGACAAACGAGAACCTGTCAGGAATATCAACAGAACTAAGTGCAACTTATACATCCACCTTTTCAACCAAAGCACCAGTACATATATGAAATAAGCAAAAAATAAAATAAAAATGATTGCATGCATTGACAATCATTTCTTACAGATAGTTGCACATGCTAAATAAAAAAAAAAGATGTGTGAGCAGGGAAGAAGGCACAAGCATACCGTTGCCCCATTTTTCTTTTATACTAACCTGAAGGTCATGTTGCCATTTCCGAAAGTCACGGTATCGCCGTCGGAAAGCACCACAACTTCATCTTTACGTAGACGACTGCCCTGAGTCCCCTGTACCTTGTTGACAAATGTGCCATATTTTGAACGATCAACTACACTGACACATGAAGGGCTTGCTGGAGCACCAGAACGTGGCTCCCAGGCAACCATCTTTTCAACTGCTATCTCCGCATGCACTCGGGATATCGACGTTTCTGTTTGAACGATATCGCAATCTGTAGCAGAAATGCCGGTGTCAATCTACAGTCTCATACATGATGTTCAATGAATACTGATAGTCTATGAATTCCAAATCACATGCTACTATATTGATAATCTATCAGTTTTAGGGGCTTGCACAAATGGAGACCATATCAACTTTACTGAAAAGAAGAGTGTGGCTCTTGTCCTTGATGGTCTAGTAAATACAGTAGGAAAGATAAAATCCTTGACTATAGACTGCATTTCAGACAAATGAAGGGACAGGACACAAATTAAAATCGTAGGAATCAATCAGCATATCTGAATCCCAAAACATCATCTCCTTTTTCCATCCTGCCAAGAGGTTGTGTACAGGAACTCAACGATTGAACCGCTAACACAGCTATCATATCACCAACCTATGTACTGACTAGTAATTGCACGCAGAAACAAAACCTGAATGAATCACAAGCCTTAAATAACAGACCTTTGCGGCCGACCGTGTACGTCCCGGCGGCGGAGATGTAGTACTTCTGCGCCCCTGCAAGACCCCATGGAAACCATTCATCACCAAACTGGAAGGAAAAAACTTGTGCACTACGAGGTCTGCGGAATCGGAGTGGGGGAGGGGGGTGGCACACCGCGCTCTGTGCCGACGGGGGTCAGCGCCCAGACCATCTCTCTCTCTCTCTCTCTCAAGACCTCCTCGCTCTCGTTCCGCGGGTAGAGTCCCGGGGGCCTTTGCAGCCGCGCTGGGTGGTGGCCGGCGGGAGTTTGGTCCAGATGTTCCGTGGCGGCTGCCGGCGTAGCGCGATGGCCGCCTGACACGACACGCGCGGTGGTGGGAGCGACTCCTAGTGTTGCGAGTACGTCTCTGCTGAGAGAATACGTAACAGGGAGTTTCTGCTTGTGTTCGATCTGGGCCGGATGGACCGATAGCTTAGCTAAGTAACTGGGCTTGGGCGCTCGGCCGATCACGACGGTGTAAATTCTATGCAGCTCGTCGTCGGGAAAAGGAAAGCTCGTCGTCGTCAGCTCTAAAAACAAAACTAACACCACTAGGTGCTAGCAGTTTAATCCCCTAGGTAGCTAGGGTTCCACCTATCCCCTGGCGGCGCACCGCTAGGGTTCCACCTATCCGCAACTACACCTAAATCTCACGTACGGACTGGCCTGCGTCGATCTTGACGGACTGCATGGCGGAAAGAGGGAGTGGCAAGATGCCGGCAAGCAATGCGTCAGGGAGTGGAGGAGGGCGCGATGCGCGAAGACCAGATGCAAATCTGGAAGATAGATTTTCAGGGCTAAACCTCCATGGGGAGGAAGAAGAAGATCTGGATCTGTCAGGAGAGATTGAAGGAATAATAGAAGAGACACGTTGGATTGCAATATTTAGGGTTCATACTGCTAAGCCCTTCAGCCATGTTGCCCTGTACAAGGCGATGAGGAACACCTGGGCACCGGTGCAGGGAGTAATCTTCAAGGATAAGAAACCTAATATTTTCCTTGCCCAATTCATGTGCTTGGGCGATTGGAATCGTGTCATGAACGGCGGCCCATGGTTGTTCAGAAATGCCGCGGTGGTGTTGGAGGAATATGATGGACTGACGAATGTAGAGGAGTACAAGTTAGATCGTATTGCAGTTTGGGCACGAATTATGGGCATACCGAATGGTCTTATGAGAAAGACAGAGATTGCTGAGAAAATAGCTAGAAAGGTGGGCTTACCTCCCATCAAAGTTGTTGTCAATGAGGGCCGTATCAATCCAGCAAAATACTTGAGAGCTCGTGTGCACATCATGCTGGATACCCCCATTGTTCGGTTTGTCCCACTGACGTTGAAAGAAAGTAAAAAGTACCCTGTTCAATATGAAAAGCTGCCCGATTTCTGTGATTTTTGTGGCCTGATCGGACACTTGGTAACTGAATGCGGGGATGGCACGCACCCAGTAGAGGATTGCGAGTGGGGAGATTGGCTTCTGGTGAACTTTGATGATCCCTCTAGTGGCTCTAGCAGTGGCAGGGGAAGGAGAAATATGGGAAGACCCAGGGAGAGGGATGGAGATCTGGGAAGAGAGAGAGGTAATCATGATAACCCAACTCCAGAAGAGAATAATGATATGGAGATAGTTCATGGTAGAACAACTAACCAGGGGGCTGTTGTCCCTATGGCGAAAAAAAGGCTTATTGGAGATGATGGAACTGTGCTACTCCATGGTGGGAGGGATGGGCTAGCTCCACCACCAGGTTTTGTCAATGAGAAAGTTGGTCTCCTTGAAGCTGGGACAAGTGTAACAGTGGACAAGAGCCAGACGAGCACGCCTGAAAAGGTTCATGACCCTAAGAGGCTGAGGGCGAATTCAGCCACAGCTAACCTACCAACTGATGAATCGGCGACACCCCTTGAGGGTGATCGCCGGGGTCAATGAAAATCTTAAGTTGGAATAGTCGGGTATTTTAGGCGCCCCGACAGTTCGGTCGCTTCTGGATATCCAGAGGCGGCATAAACCTGATGTGTTTTTTCTGTCTGAAACACATCTGGATGAGGATAAGGCAGAAGCGTTAATGAGGAAACTTGGCATGGACTTTTAATGGTTTGGAAGAAGGAGATGAGGATCTACTCCCAGACCACTACCCTTGCGGGAATAGATGTAAATGTGCATGAAACCAATGGAAACATTTGGAGGTTGACTGGAATATACGGAAAGCCGAGCTGGGAGCATAAGGATCATACTTTTCAGTACATCCGAGATCTGCATGCACACTCTAGGCTACCGTGGGTAATCATTGGTGACTTCAACGAGATCTTGCTGTCTTCTAAAAAGGAAGGAGGGGTTGCATGGCACCAATCCCGTCTGGCAGCGTTTCAAGATGCTTTGTCTGAATGCTCTCTAGAGGATATGGGATATGTTGGTGATAAGTTCACTTGGTTTAGAGGTGGACTGAAGGAATGGTTAGACAGGGTTGTTACAAATGCTGAGTGGATGGGCATGCACCCGTATGCAGGCCTATGTAATCTAGAGATGGGGAAATCTGATCACCGACCCCTCCTACTAGATACAGAATACCTTGCGGGAGTGGCAGAGAATAGGCCTAAGTACAAACGATGTTTTGAGGCTAGATGGCTAGCAGAAGAAACTGTTGAAGAGGTGGTAAGGACGGCCTGGCAGAAAGCAATTCACCAAGGCTTACACCCAACTATGAAAGGAAAGATTGATTCGGTTCACCTTGACATGCATGAATGGGACAGAAAGACGCTGAAAGGGCCACGAGCCCGACTTAATAAAGCTCAAAAACAGCTAGAGAAACTCATGCAGGCACCTTATACATAGGAGGTCAGGGCAGAGCAAAAGGAACTCTCGATCCTAATAGAAAATCTGCTAGACCAAGAAGAAATTTTTTGGGCCAGAGAGGAAGAGTCAGATGGCTACGCAAAAGTGATCGTAATACACAGTATTTCAACCAGTTTGCCTCAGCGAGGAGAAGGAGAAATATGATTAAGAGGCTTCGTAATAGCAATAACGGATGGACCGAGGGTAATGAGAATCTTAGCCTGTTGATCCGTGATTACTTTGATGGTCTTTTTCAGTCGGATGATGTAGATTGTGACCAGCAGCTCTTGCAGGCAGTGAAACCATGCATAACACCTAAGATGAACAGCTTGCTAACAGCAGCTTATACCAGGGAAGAGGTCAAAAGGGCTTTGTTCCAAATTGGGGACATGAAAGCACCGGGGCCGGATGGGTTACATGCGGTGTTTTTCAAGAGATTTTGGCATATCTTGGGGGAGGAGCTCACTGATGAGGTCTTAGAAGCAATTCACATGAGGAAGATACCTGATGGATGGAACCACACAAATATTGTGCTAATCCCAAAGGTTGAAAGTCCAGAGGTAATTACACAATTTAGGCCTATAAGTCTTTGCAATGTGATTTATAAAATAATCTAAAAAATGCTTGCAAACAGGCTAAAGAAAGTACTCCCTAAGATAATATCCCCCACACAAAGTGCTTTTGTACCAGGGAGGCTTATAACAGATAATGTCTTAATTGCTTATGAATGCTTCCATGCAATAAAGAAAAAAACTCATGGTTCTAATGGGTTTTGTGCGGTAAAGTTGGACATGATGAAGGCATATGATCGTGTGGAATGGGGCTTCTTGAGGAAAATGATGGAAAAACTTGGATTTGATTCAAGTTGGATAGAGATGATCATGCAATGTGTCTCTTCAGTAAGTTATAAGATAAGATTTAATGGCACAGAAACTGAAGATATAATCCCCACTCGAGGCTTGAGGCAAGGAGACCCTTTGTCCCCTTACTTATTTCTGCTATGCTCAAAGGGATTATCAAGTATGTTGGCGCATGAGGAAGAGGTGGGTGGACTGGAGGGTATTAGAGTCTGTCATAATGCACCATCCATCTCCCATTTACTTTTTGCAGATGACTCTCTCATACTTATGAAGGCAAATATGGAGAATGCTACTGCCTTGAAGAGGGTCCTCGATGTGTATTATGCAAGTTCGGGACAGCTTTTTAGCACGGCAAAATCAAGTGTGTTTTTCAGCCCCAACACAAGTGTAGCCGTGAGGGAAGAGGTTTGCAGAAACCTCGAAATACTAACGGAAGCTCTCTCTGATAAATACCTTGGTCTCCCTACAATTGTAGGTGTGGACAGAAGTGATTGTTTTCAGCACTTGATTGACAGAATCTATCAGAGAATTAAAGGGTGGAAGGAAAAGGTATTGTCAGTCCAAGGGAAGGAAATTTTGTTGAAAGCAGTGGCCCAAGCAATCCCCTCATATGCTATGTCAGTGTTTAAACTGCCAAAGGGATTCTGTAAAGCAATAACAGATGAACTGGCAGGGTTTTGGTGGGGGGATGGTGAGGAGAAGAGAAGGATGCATTGGTTCGCATGGTGGAAATTGTGCATGCCAAAGAGGAAAGGAGGATTGTGGTTCAGAGACCTACACAATTTTAATCTTGCTTTACTAGCAAAACAGTGTTGGCGACTACTCCAGAATCCAGAATCGTTGTGTGCTCAAGTTCTTAGTGCTAAATATTATCCTGATGGGAATATATTGAATGCAGGGCCGAAGAAGGGTTCATCTTTCACTTGGCAGAGTATTGTTGCGGGTATCCAAATGTTTAAAAGAGGATGCATTTGGAGAGTTGGTACGGGAACACATATCAATATTTGGCAAGACCCGTGGATACCTTCGAGTGAGTCCAGGAAAATTATAACACCGCGGGGTGCCACAATGTTGACAAAAGTGGAAGAACTAATTGACCCACATACCGGACAGTGGGATGAGGTACTGATCCGTGATGTTTTTTGGCCGGTGGATGTGTACAGAATACTAGAAATTCCACTCAGAGTGCATGTTATGGAGGACTTTGTATCATGGCACTATAATCAGACTGGAAGCTTTACTGTAAGATCGGCCTATCACACAGAGTTTAAACATCAATTTGGGAGACAAATGGATATGTCTTCCCCACAAGGGAGCCGAGATCAGGACATATGGAAACATGTTTGGGCTCTTCGTGTGCCTGGGAAGGTTAAGCACTTTGTCTGGAAAGTTATCAGAGGAGTTCTACCATGCTATGGAACGCTGGCTGGACGCCACATACCTGTTTCTGGCCAATGCCCAGTATGCAAGGTAGGCTTTGAAGATTCACAACACTGTCTCTTTCAATGTGAGCGTGCGTTGGAGATTTGGGATAACCTTGGAGTTAAGAATGTGATCGAACAATCAGCTATGCAGGATAGATCGAGCTCCTCCATGATGAGCACCCTAATGTATAACCATGAAACCAAGGAGGGCTTACCGATGGCTGAATTATTGGCAGTGACTAGTTGGTACATTTGGTGGCAAAGGAGACAGATGGTGAAAGAGAAAGTTATCCAGGAACCAGACAGAACAGCAGTTTCAATCAGAGTACTTGCTACAAATTTCTTTCGCTCTCTTGCTGTGCATCAACCTATGACAAAACGAGAGCATAAGTGGCAGCTACCGAGAAGGGGAGTTGTAAAGATCAATGTGGACGCTTCATTCTGCTGTGAAAATATGACGGGTGGGACGGGAGCTATTGCGAGAGATGAGCGTGGAGATTTCATTGCTGCCGCTGGTTGGTTTATACTGCATGTGGCATCTTCAGAATCAGCAGAAATGATGGCCATTCGCAATGGATTTTATCTCGCGTCAATGATCGGCTGCTCCGTCTTGCAGATTGAATCCGATTGCTCTAATGCGGTTCAAGCCTTCAACCTGGAGGGCTACTCGGGGCAAGACTCAGCTTTTGTGCTTGAAGGGAAAGAATTGGGAATGGATCTTGCCCAATACGAGATCACTGCTTGTCTCCGTGAAGCAAATGAAGTAGTTGATGCTATTGCTAAATACTCTCTTTCTAATAGACTTTCAGATGTTTGGGAGCGCTCAATCCCGGACTTTATTTCTCAGTTCATTGTAAACGATCTCGCTATTATCTGAGAAATAAAGCTTTGTTTACGTCAAAAAAAAGCTCTAAAAACAAAACTTGAAATACGTACTCTTACGGCCAATTTTGTTATTGCTTCATCGTCTCTATGAAAAGAGAAGGACGGTCTTGCCCCCTGACAGGATTTGTTAAATTTAACGTTGATGTTTCTTTTAACCATGACTTACTCAGTGGTATGATGTAGAATGTCTTAAGAGACGACAAAGGTAGATTCATCAATGGGGAAATGGTAAGATTGACTGGTGCGTGGATCTACTGATGGCTAAAGTTCTGGCCCTAAAATTTGGTCTATCGCTAGCGCAAAGGAGAGGATGCAACTACATTATTATTAACTCAAATAATATGGAGGTGATCGACACCATCAAGGAAGGAGGACGATCGTTGGGGGCAGCGGCGGCAGTTTTTTACGATTGCTTTCATTTAGCTTGTGATTTTTCTATTTCTAGATTCGAGCACCATAATAGAGAAGCAAACAAAGTTGTTCATGAACTTGCCAAATTGACTAGATTTTTGTTCATTTCTGAATGGTTCGAGGAGCCAAATAGTGAAATTGGAGCAATTCTAATAAACGATGTAATGGTTTTTCTAATGAATAAAGCTCGAGTTTCTTTAAAAAAAACTTGAAGTACCAAATGAAACTCTTTTTATTCTAAAAAATGAACTCTTTTTGAAAAATATTTGGGGATGCAAGTGATGTTGGCAACTCAAAAAATGACGCTTTCAAGTACCTACGTGATAGAGTTTGGAACAAGGTCAAGGGATGCATGGAGAAACTATTATCTGCTGGTGGTGGTGAAAAAGACGTTCTAATAAATACAGTTGTTCAGGTTGTCCCTGTTTACTCTATGTCATGTTTCAAACTCCGTAGAGGACTATTTCATCATATTAACTCGCTCATTAGGAAGTTCTGATGGGGGAGCAAGGAAGAAAAAAATAAGTCAGCTGGGTTTACTTGGAAGCAATAACAATGCCCTAGTACATGGGAGGCTTAGGTTTCACAGACATAGAACTTTTTAACCTAGCCCTATTAGCGACAGGCCTGGCATATACTATATACTCCAGGAACCAAACTCTCTCAATGCTAGAATCCTAAAGTCAAAGTATTTCTCAAATACAGAGTTCCTGCAATTTAAATTGAGGTAGCTCATCGTCACAAGTTTGGCATCCAACTTTTGAAGGCAGGGGTATTCACGCTCACGGGTTAATTCGCAGAGTTGGCAATGGACAAATGAAACACATATGGCATGAAAACTGGTTGCCTCGGGATTTCAACATGAGAACCATCACAAGCCTAACATCTGACCCGTCTCAGATGGTGAGCGAGCTAATATTACATAATGAGGCAGACTTGAATCATGCACTTGTCAGGAACACATTCATAGCCTTCGACGCCAAGGCAATTCTGGCTATACCATTATGCACTAGACCGGTTGACGACTTTTGGACATGGAGCCACGACCCTAAAGGCAATTTTTTATGAGATCAACTTATCATATGTTGGTCACAATGAAGATTCGGCGGGAGGCGTGGCTAGAGGGCCTAGGAGATTCGTCCAATGCTGAAACAGAGCAAAAATCTTGGTGAAATATGTGGAAGGATTAAGTGCCCTAAAAATCAGAATTTTTCTTTGGAGACTAGCACAACAATCTATCCCGTCAACATGCCTGCTCCATTACTGTAACATGAAAACCACAAGTAATTGTGCTCTACATGGAAGTGAGGACTCATGGCGAAATTCATTGATGGAATGCACTATTCTAGATGCGTTTGGCCCCTTGAAGACGAGGATTTTACGGGTATCATCGACAACACAACTGAACTTGACGCAAGATGATGGATTTTTTGTAACATGGAGACACTCCCGCACAATGACTTGATCCGGGTGTTGGTAACCCTATGGGCAATTTGGCACGCAAGGAGGAAAGCTATCCACAAAAATGACTTCCAAAGTCCCGGTGACACTCATGCATTCATTGATCGTTTCATAGCCGATTTAGTAGCCACCAAACCCACACCCGCTCCACCACATGACCAGGCTCATCATGTTGCTACGCCGAGATGGGTGCCACCTCCAGCGGGCTATAACAAAATCGAAGTGGATGGAGCGGTGTCATGGTCGTATAGGCGGGGTGCAACTGGCACAATTTGCAAAAGTAGTGAAGGAGCTTACCTGCGTGCCTCCGGATCATGTTTGATGGGATACCCGATCCATCATCTCTCGAGGCACTGGCCTGTCGAGAAGTGATGGCATTTGAAAGTGCTAGTTATCGACTAGAGGGGGGTGAATAGGCAATTTTTATGAAAGTCTTCAAAACACGATGGCTTTGAAGACAAACAAGTAAACTTAACCTATATAAACTGCAGCGGAATGTAAACTACACTAGGGTAGCATTAGTCAAGCAGGCAATACAATGGAAGCACAAAGACTAACAACAGCTAGGTAGACAGGATCAGAAAGAAAGACAGTATGAAGTCAAGTCTTCACACAGTGAAGTCAAATGAATCAGGCAGGCAAGCAATGACTTCACGAAGACAAACTGAAAAGTAAGAAGAGTAGAGGATAGAACCAGTTGCTTGGTGAAGACAAGGATTTGGTAGACCAGTTCCAGTTGCTGTGACAACTGTACGTCTGGTTAGGGAGGCTGAGATTGAACTCAAAAGACTATGTCTTCACCTTATTCCCCTAGAGCTAAGAACACTTAGTCCTTGCCCTATCACTCAGGAAAGTCTTCAAGGTAGACTTCAAAACCTCCACAAACCTCGTTCACGGGTAATCCACAATGACTCTTAGATCCTCAGAACGCAACGCCTAACCGGCTAGAGGATGCATAGTCCTCAAGTGTAACAAGTCTTCAGATCATGCAGACAAAAAGACTTCAGTGATGCCTAACACCCTTTGGCTGTTTTGCTCTTTGTCCTCGCAAGGATCTCTCTCTCTCTCTCTCTCTCTCAAAGGCTTTAGAGGTGGGTTGCTCTCAACGACAAAAGCCGTGCACTAACTCTAAGCAACCACCAATTTATGGTGTAGGGGATGGGCTATTTATAGCCAAGTGGAAACCCGACCTGATATGTCCGAAATGACCCCGGGTCACTAAGGAACCGACACGTGCCCAACGGTCGGATTTCAAACACACGCGGCAGCTTGGCTTGGGCTACAAGCAAAGCTGACTCATCCAGTTCTGGATAAGATTTGCTCCCATTGTCTTCGCTCGAAGACATAGGATTTGGTTGAGCATCACATCAGTCACTCTGATTTTGTTCACTTGGACCCCACTTAACAGTACAGTGGTTCCTATGACTCAATAAAGAAGAAAGCAAACTATGAAACAACTATGTCTTTGCACTCCATAGTCTTCAAGTGAATGTATTCATACATCATAATCCTCATCGTGAATGTCTTCACGAACCACCATTGTCTTCAATGTCTTCACACATTTTTAGGGGTCATCTGTGGTTGAAAAACCGAATCAATGAGGGACTATTACCTGTGTTGTCCTGCAATTTTCACAAACACATTAGTCCCTCAACCACGTTTGTCGTCAATACTCTAAAACCAACTAGGGGTGGCACTAGATGCACTTACAGCATTGGTGGTTGATCTATTACAGGCGCATATTATAGCAGGATCTGATTGCAAGGAGGTGGTCTCAAGGCAATGGTGATAAGCATGGTCACATTATCCGGAAATTAAGCTCATGTCTTTAGATTTCGAGCATGTTTTCTTTGTTTTTGAAGGTAGGGCTTCAAACACCAATGCACATAGTCACCGGCGGAGCTACGGCAAGGCCAAAAGGGCCGCGGCCCGCCTAGATCTGGAGAAAAAACAAATTTACATGAAGTCCAGCCATAACAATGTATTGATTTTTAATATGGGGTAACCTGTTTATACTATCTTGCCCGCCCAACGCTTTTTGGATAGCTCCGCCACTACACATAGTTTTGCTAAGTACATGCTTAGTCTCTCTCTTGGACGTCATGTGTGGCTCCTTCAACCTCCTAATGTCCATTGTATTTCTCACAATATTCTTGAGTAATAAATAAAGTGTGTGGTTAGCCTAAAAAATCTCTCAAAACAAAACTCGTCGTAGAAAAAAAATCCTAGATTATGTTTCCACTTTCCAGGATGAACAATAGTCATTTGGAACCGTCGTATTTTTTTCCAAAATCGTGGGCGCTGAGTATGCACAGAGAAAAAGAACAAGTGATGCATGCACACTAATAGGTCTTCCACACGATACATAGTTCTTGTAGTCTAGCACAACAAAAATTCCTTTTTATAGCAAATCTGATGCGGAGCATCCTACGGTCATCCCCATTGACCTATCTGTTGGGGAATGTAGCATGCAATTTTAAAAAAATCCTATGATCACGCAAGATCTATCTAGGAGATGCATAGCAAAGGAAGGGGAGAGTGTGTCTACGTACCCTCGTAGACCGAAAGCGGAAGCGTTTGACAACGCGATTGATGTAGCCGATCTTCTTCTAGCTCTGACCGATCAAGTACCGAACGTACGACACCTCCGAGTTCTTTACACATTCAGCTCGATGACGTTCCTCACCCTCTTGATCCAGCAAGGTGTCGAGGAAGTAGATGAGTTCCGTCAGCACGACGGCACGATGATGGTGATGGTGAAGTGATCCGCGCAGGGTTTCGCCTAAGCACCACGACAATATGACCGGGGGTGTAAACTGTGGAGGGGGGCGCCGCACACGGCTAACAGTTGTTGTTCTATGTTGTAGGCGCCCCCTTCCCCACATATATATAGGTCGGAGGGGAGGAGAGGCAGCCAAGGGGGTTGATACGTCTCCAATGTATCTATAATTTTTTATTGTTTCATGTTGTTATATTATCATTCTTGGATGTTTTATAATCATTTTATAGTCATTTATATCATTTTTTGGTACTAACCTATTGACATAGTGCCCAGTGCCAGTTGCTATTTTTTGCATATTTTTTACATCGCAGGAAATCAACACCAAACATAGTCCAAACGCAGCGAAACTTTTTGAGGATTTTTTTGGGCCATAAAACATCCAGTGGGCCAGGAAAGCACCTGGGGGTGCTCTGAAGGGAGCACAACCCACCAAGGCGCACCTGGAGGCCCAGGCGCGCCCTGGTAGGTTGTGCCCACCTCGGGTGCCTCCTGAACCACCTCTTTGCTTTATAAATACCCCAATATTCCAGAAATCCTAGGGAGTTGATAAAAATCAATTCCAGCCGCCGCAGAGTCCAGAAACACCAGATCCAATCTAGACACCATCTCGGAGGGGTGCATCATGTCCATTGGTGCCTCTCCGATGATGCGTGAGTAGTTCTTTGTAGACCTTCGGGTCCGTAGTTAGTAGCTAGATGGCTTCCTCTCTCTCTCTCTCTCTCTCTCTCTTGATTATCAATACAATGGTCTCTTGGAGATCCATATGATGTAAGCCTTTTTGCGGTGTGTTTGTTGGGATTCGATGAACTTTGAGTTTATGATCAGATCTTTGTTTTTGTCCATGAAAGTTATTTGAGTCTTCTTTGATCTCTTATATGCATGATTGATTATAGCCTCGTATTTCTTCTCCGATATTTGGGTTTTGTTTAGCCAACTTGATCTATTTATCTTGCAATGGGAAGAGGTACTTTGTGATGGGTTCGATCTTACGGTGCTTGATCCCAGTGACAGAAAGGGAAATGACACGTATGTATCGTTGCTACTAAGAAAACAAGATGGGGTCTATTTGTACATAAATAGATCTTGTCTACATCATGTCATCATTCTTACTGCATTACTCCGTTTTTCCATGAACTTAATACACTAGATGCATGCTGGATAGCAGTCGATGTGTGGAGTAATAGTAGTAGATGCAGGCAGGAGTTGGTCTACTAATCTTGGATGTGATGCCTATATAATGATCATTGCTTGGATATCGTCTTATTTCAAGTTCTATCAATTGCCCAAGAGTAATTGTTTTCCCACCGTTTGCTATTTTTCTCGAGAGAAGCCACTAGTGAAACCTACGACCCCTAGGTCTTTTCTCATCATATTTGCCTTTGCGATCTATTTTCCTTTGCTTTTATTTTCAGATCTATTAAACCAAAAATACAAAAATACTTTGCTGCAATTTATTTGTTCCGCGATCTATTTATCCTATCTACCACTTTTATCTCACGTTGTTTGCCTATCTTGAGGCGCCGTACCCGAAAGGGATTGACAACCCCTTTAACACATCGGGTTGCGAGTATTTGTTACTTGTGTGCAGGTGATGTTTACGTGGTGTGAGGAGGTTCTCCTACTAGTTCGATAACCTTGGTCTCATCACTAAGGGAAATACCTACCGTCTCTATACTGCATCATCCCTTCCTCTTTGGGGAAATACCGACGTAGTTCTAGCAGACATCAAAAGGAATTTTTGGCGCCGTTGCCAGGGAGGATCTTCAACATCAGCCAGGTTCGTAATCACAGATCTCATCTCCTCGCAATTTAGATTATTTGCCATTTGCCTCTTGTTTTCCTCTCCCGCACTTCACAAAAAATTTCCGTTTTATTCGCCCTCTTTTTCGTTCGTCGTTTTCTTGTCAGATCTCTTATTTGCTTGAACTTGTCACCATGAATGACTTTGGTATGGCAGAAACAGATGATGGACTAACTCCTAAAATAGAGCGTACGGGTAATCTGGATGCCAAAAATTTTGTCTTGGGGCAAGGGAATTTTATGGGAAAAGAACATATCCAAGAATTTTTCAATTGTGTCGGGAAACTAAGTCTTGATGATATTCCTATACTTAAAAGGACTAAATCTTATGCAGAAGCTATTTCCACACTCGTTATGAAACTTGAAACTAGATTTATTCGTACTCATCCAACCTTGCAAATATTGTTCTATGACTTGCCCATATAAAGAATCCTAAAGCTAAAAAGTTAGCCACTCTTGTTTTGATGAATGAATTTGACTACATAATACAGGAAACTAGGGAAATCTTGGACTTTTATGGAATGAATCGTGAAAACCCCGTGATTGATGAAATTATTTATAATAGTGATAATTCTTTGAGACATTTGCTTGGATATAACCAAATCTTTGATGGGAATCTTAAAAAGCAAGTCCCCATTTTAGATATGATCCAACAAGTTTTTAATGATGTTAATCAACATTATTCTTGGATCACTGCCGGAAAGCAAAGGGGTTATGATAAAAAAGCAACTTGATAGTGCTAAGGTTTCCATGGATAATGTGTTTTATGTTTTATTTACAAAACCTCCTGACACAAACACCTCCAAGGAAAACAAGGATAAAGATGACAAAACTTAGATCCTACGCGCTATGCCTAGCTAGGGGCGTAAAACGATAGCGCTCGTTGGGAGGCAACCCAACTTGTATATTTTTTTTGGTTTTCTTGCTGTTTTTAATAGAATACCCAATTATACCTCTGTTTAGATGTGTTTTTTTGTTTAAATTAGTGTTTGTGCCAAGCAAGGCCTTTGGGTTGATTTGGGTAAAAGTTGATTTGATCTTGCTGAAAAACAAAAACGTATGCACTCACAAAAATAGTTTTCATAAATAATAGAAAGTGCTTTCGAGTTGATTCTTTTTGTAGAAGATTAATATACAAATTACTCAAGTTTTCCTAATTTCTTAAGATTTTTGGAGTTACAGAAGTATTCGAAATATCCAGATTGCTACAGACTGTTCTGTTTTTGACATATCCTGTTTTCTTTGTGTTGTGTGCTTATTTTGATGATTCTATGGTTTTCTTTGATGAGTTTTTTCCATAGAAAAGTTGGAATACAATAGATATATTGCAAAAACAAAATATGAGTAGGTTCACAATAGTACTTATAGTAGTGGTTTGCTTTCTTATACTAACGGATCTCACGAAGGTTTTGTTGAGTTTTGTGTGATTGAAGTTTTCAAGTTTTGGGTGATCTTACGATGGATGAAGGAATAAGGATTAGCAAAAGGCTAAGCTTGGGGATGCGGCACCCCAAGATAGTATTCAAGAAGTAGCAAGCAACTAAGCTTGGGGATGCCCCCGAGTGGCATCCCCGCTTTCTTCTAACAACTATCGGTATTTTACTTGAAACTATATTTTTATTCGTCACATATTATGAGTTTTTTTGGAGCATCTTGTATGATATGAGTCTTTGCTTGTTTTGCTTTGTATTTTAAGTGTTGAATCCTTGCTGAACACACCTTTTTGAGAGATCCAAAAATTATGTTATGCTTGCTCCTATGCTTCACTTTAAATTTTTAGAGCCATGGATTTGCTCTAGTACTTCACTTATATCTTTTTGAGCATGGTGTGCTTTGTTATTTTTGAAGAAATGCTCTCAAGATTCACTTAGATTTATTTGGGAGTTAGTAATTTTTTTAGAAATTCTCTCTTGCTTCACTTAGATTATTTTGAGAGAAAGAAAAATTATGCTCATGATCTTCACTTATATTTGTTTGAGCTTATCAAAAGCAATATATGAAAATAGTCCCAAAGTGATAGATATCCAAGGAGGATATAATAAAAAAATCCATGAAGATCACCGGACAAAATAAACTTGATTCTTAGTAATGGTTTTGAGATATGACGATATGATATGTGAGTCATGTTGATGAGTAATTGTGCTTTAGTAAGAATATTGATGTTAAGGTTTGTGATTCCCAATGCAAGCACGAAAGTCAATAGTTATGCAATGAAAGTCAATAGTTATTCGGTGTTACTTATGCTTAATGCTTGGGTACGAGATTTTTTTTTGCTTTTTCGTTGGTCGCTTCTCAATCTTTTTGCTAGCCTTCATTTTGCACTAAGTATGATCACTACTTGTGCACCCAAAACCCTTTAAACTAGTTTTGCCATATGAGTCCACTATACCTACCTATATGCGGTATTTCCATACCTTTCTAAGCAAATTTGCATGTGCCATCTCTAATTTTCAAAATAAATTTCTCTTTTGTGTGCTCTACCGCTCACGAGGCCGTGAGGGGTGGCCAATATTTTCCATGCTAGATGTGTTATTCTCATAATGAGTGTTTATTCAGTTGTCATTGCACGAGAGTACGACAAAGGTATTAGGGATGCCTAGTCCCAAAATGAAAAATGAATTTACTTTATGTTGTCAAATAATAAATTCCTTGGAAAGTGTTGGTATGGAGGGCAACCGTGGATTCGGCTAGCCATGGAAAGTGAAAGTAATGGTGGAAAAAGGAATAAACTTTATTTTCTGTTTGGGAACCGCCTGTGATGTATCTAGCATGGAAAGTGTTGGGAGCTCTAAGTCGTTTTCATTGGTGGGAAAAGTATGCCTCTCAAAAAATGTTTTTATCTCTCAGTTTAAGCTTTGAGCTCTGGCACCTCTACAAATCCCTACTTCCCTCCGCGAAGGGCCTTTCTTTTACTTATGCAATTTTTATTTTGAATTTGAGTCTCCACCTTCTCTTATAAAGCACCAACTAAGGGGCACTATGATCGTATTTGAGCATTGGATGTAGCTAATATTCGAGCGTGTTTCATGAATGGATCAACAATTGAGCATAATGGGCTAGGTATAACTTGCTTTAGTGTTGATATTTTGAAAGACATCGTTGCTCGTTGGTATGCTTGAGTATTAAAGTCTTCATGTCAAAACTAGACTATTGCTTTGAACCATATAAGAGTCCAAATGTCCATGCTATAAAGAAAAGAATTTTGATGAACATGTTAGGCGACATTCCACATGAAAAATTCTGTTTCTATCATTTACCTACTTGAGGGCGAGCAGGAATTAAGCTTGGGGATGCTGATACGTCTCCAACGAATCTATAATTTTTTATTGTTCCATGCTGTTATATTATCATTCTTGGATGTTTTACAATCATTTTATAGTCATTTTATGTCATTTCTTGGTACTAACCTATTGACATAGTGCCCAGTGCCAGTTGATGTTTTCTGCATGTTTTTTACATCGTAGGAAATCAATACCAAACAGAGTCCAAACACAGCGAAACTTTTTGAGGATTTTTTTGGGCCAAAAGACATCCAGTGGGCCAGGGAAGCACCTGGGGGGGGGGTGCTCCGAGGGGAGCATAACCCACCAGGGTGTGCCTGGAGGCCCAGGCCCGCCCTGGTGGGTTGTGCCCACCTCGGGTGCTCCCTGAACCGCCTCTTTGCTCTATAAATACCCCAATATTTCAGAAACCCTAGGGAAGTCAAGGAAAATCAATTCCAGCCGCCGCAGAGTCTAGAAACACGAGATCCAATCTAGACACCATCTCGGAGGGGTGCATCGTGCCCATTGGTGCCTCTCCGATGATGCGTGAGTAGTTCTTTGTAGACCTACAGGTCCATAGTTAATAGCTAGATGGCTTCCTCCCTCTCTCTCTTAATAGTCAATACAATGGTCTCTTGGAGATCCATATCATGTAAGTCTTTTTGCGGTGTGTTTGTTGGGATCCGATGAACTTTGAGTTTATGATCAGATCTATGTTTTATCCATGAAAGTTATTTGAGTCTTCTTTGATCTCTTATATGCATGATTGATTATAGCCTCGTATTTCTTCTCCGCTATTTGGGTTTTGTTTGGCCAACTTGATCTTTTATCTTGCAATGGGAAGAGGTGCTTTGTGATGGGTTCGATCTTACGGTGCTTGATCCCAGTGACAGAAAGGGAAAAGACACGTATGTATCATTGCTATTAAGGATAACAAGATGGGGTATATTTCTACATAAATAGATCTTGTCTACATCATGTCATCGTTCTTACTGCATTACTCCATTTTTCCATGAACTTAATACACTGGATGCATGTTGGACAGCGGTCGATGTGTGGAGTAATAGTAGTAGATGCAGGCAGGAGTCGGTCTACTAATCTTGGACGTGATGCCTATATAATGATCATTGCCTGGATATCGTCATGATTATTCAAAGTTCTATCAGTTGCCCAATAGTAATTGTTTTCCCACCATTTGCTATTTTTCTCGAGAGAAGCCACTAGTGAAACCTACGGCCCCGGGGTCTCTTCTCATAATTTTTGCCTTTGCGATATATTTTTCTTTGCTTTTATTTCAGATCTATTAAACCAAAATTACAAAAATACCTTGTTGCAATTTATTTGTTCCATGATCTATTTATCCTATCTACCACTTTTATCTCACGTTATTTGCCTATCTTGAGGTGTCGTACCCGAAAGGGATTGACAACCCCTTTAAAACGTCGGGTTGTGAGTATTTGTTATTTGTGTGTAGGTGCTATTTACGTGGTGTGAGGAGGTTCTCCTACTGGTTCGATAACCTTGGTCTCATCACTAAGGGAAATACCTACCGTCGCTATACTGCATCATCCCTTCCTCTTTGGGGAAATACCGACGTAGTTCTAGTAGACATCAGGGGCGCCCCAAGTAGGAGGAATCCTACTTGGGGTCCTCTCCCAATTCAGCCAATCCCCTCTCTTACTCCTATTCGGAGTAGGGAGGGAAGACGGGGAAGGTGAAAGGACATGCGGTGCCCCCATGTTTGGTTTTGGTAATTGATGACAATCTCTATGGTCTAATGGTTGCATTGAGTTATATTTGAAAGTTTTGTCCATAGGCTTTTCTTGAAATCCATATGTTGGTTTCAAGGAGTTTATGAGTTGACCAAGGTGCTATTAAGGAATTATCCAAAGATTGGTCATGTGAGTGTTGAGCTTATTGCAAGCATGTCTTGAAGAAGAAGATTGTGTGATCATTCATGTTTACCTTCAAGACATCATCCAAATGAAGAGAGTTGGAAAGATTCAAGGTTGATAAGACTAAGTCAAGAGTGAATCAAGTTGATCAACTCACAAAGCGTAGAAGATGTACCGAGAGGGATCAAGTGATCCCATGGTATGGTAAGCATTGTCCATTGCACTTTGTGTACTAACCCATGGTCTATTGAAAGCACAAGTGCTCCCTAGGTGGTTTTGGTAATTAATGTCAACATATCTCTTGTTGGACTAACACTTTTATCTAGCATGTTTCAGATAAGTTCAACAATGGAGTGGCATGGACTAAAGGATGTGGGAACTCCTTCAAGATGCTAAGGACAAAGGATTGGCTTAAGCTTCAAGCTCAAGACTCTTCATTTTATATTTTAGTGATCCAAGATCATATTGAGTCTATAGGAAAAGCCAATACTATCAAGAAGGGATGAGGTGTTGCTTAATGAGTTTCTTGCTCCACAGTGCTTAGTGATATGCTCCAAAACCCTCAACTACCTTCCCACTTCCACACATATGACCTAAACCTAAAGTCAAACTCGGCCCCACCGATTCTTTCTATCCGGCGCCACCGAGTTCAGATGTCATATCCACTGCCACAAACCCTAGACAAATCGGTCTCACCGACAGGGATCTCGATCTCACCAAGATGGGATTGAAATCTCTCTGTGTATGTCCATTACCAAAATCGGTCTCACCGAGTTTGAGCAATTGGCACTACCGAGATTACAATACAAACTCTCTGGTTAACTTATTACCAAAATCGGTCCTACCGACTTTGAGTAATCGGTCCCACCGAGTTTGCCTGACCAACTCTCTGGTTAGCTACCGAAATCGGTCTCACCGAGTTTCTGTAATCGGTCTCACCGAGATTACCTTATGCCCCAACCCTAACCATATCGGTCCTACCGAGTTGCATGTCGGTCCCACCGAAAATCCTAACGGTCACTAGATTTGCTGAATCGGTCCGACCAAGTTTACCAATTCGGTCCCACCGAGTTTGGCAAGTTGTGTGTAACGGTTAGATTTTGTGTGGAGGCTATATATACCCCTCCACCTCTTCTTCATTCGTGGAGAGAGCCATCAGACTGAACCTACACTTCCAACTTACCATTTCTGAGAGAGAACTACCTACTCATGTGTTGAGGCCAAGATATTCCATTCCTACCATATGAATCTTGATCTCTAGCCTTCCCCAAGTTGCTTTCCACTCAAATCTTCTTTCCACCAGATCCAAATCCTATGAGAGAGAGTTGAGTGTTGGGGAGACTATCATTTGAAGCACAAGAGCAAGGAGTTCATCATCAACGCACCATTTGTTACTTCTTGGAGAGTGGTGTCTCCTAGATTGGCTAGGTGTCACTTGGGAGCCTCCGACAAGATTGTGGAGTTGAACCAAGGAGTTTGTAAGGGCAAGGAGATCGCCTACTTCATGAAGATCTACTGCTAGTGATGTCACGCCCAATATGCGACTCTATCCAAAAGGAACCCGAAGGTCCCACTAAGGATAGACCCGCATATTGAAACGCTTTTACAAGGTGGATATCATTACATCAACATTACATAATAGATGGGGATACATACATAAGGCATACAATGCCACACAAATACAACAATACAACATACAAGAACAACATCCGACTACGGATGAATCATAAATAGAAACTCAAACAATATCCACCCTGCTAGCCCAGGCTGCCGACCTAGAACCTATCCCCTGATCGAAGAAGCAGAAGAAGAACTCAACGCAAGCAAGCATCGCTCTCGCGTCATGATCATCGCATAACCTGTACCTGCAACTGTTGTTGTAGTAATCTGTGAGCCACGAGGACTTAGCAATCCCATTACCATGGGTATCAAGACTAGCAAAGCTTAAAGGGAAAGGAAGGGGTAAAGTGGTGAGGCTGCAGCAGCGACTAAGCATATATGATGGCTAACATACGCAAATAAGAGCGAGAAGAGAGCAAGCGGAACGGTCGTGAAGCTAGCAATGATCAAGAGGTGATCCTGAACACCTACTTACGTCAAACATAACCCAAGAAACCGTGTTCGCTTCCCGGACTCCGCCAAAAAGAGACCATCACGGCTACACACACGGTTGATGCGTTTCAAATCGGATCTGGTGTCAAGTTATCTACAACCGGACATTAACAAATTCCCATCTGCCTATAACCGCAGGCACGGCTTTCGAAAGATTATACCCTGCAGGGGTGTCCCAACTTAGCCCATGATAAGCTCTCGCGATCAACGAAGGAATAGACCTTCTCCCAGGAAGACCCGATCAGACTCGAAGTCCTGGTTTACAAGACATTTCGACAATGGTAAAACAAGACCAGCAAGACCGCCCGATGCGCCGACAATCCCGATAGGAGCTGCATATATCTCGTTCTCAGGGCAACACCGGATGAACACTACGTACAACTAAAACCAACCCTCAAGTTGCCCCGAGGTGGCGCTGCAAGTGGCTCTGGTTCGGACCAACACTTAGACAAGCACTGGCTCGGGGGGGCTATAATAAAGATGACCCTCGGGTTAATTACTCCCAAGGGAAAAGTAGGTGGTGGTGAGGCAAATGGTAAAAGTCAATGTTGGGCCTTGCTGGAGGAGTTTTATTCAAAGCGAACTGTTAAGGGGGTCCCATAAATCACCCGACCGCGTAAGGAACGCAAAATCCGGGAACATAACACCGGTATGACGGAAACTAGGGCGGCAAGAGTGGAACAAAACACCAGGCAAAAGGCCGAGCCTTCCACCCTTTACCAAATATATAGATGCATTAATAATATAAGAGATATTGTGATATCCCAACATAAACCCTGTCCACCAAGGAGCAATCTTCAACTTCACCTGCAACTAGCAACGCTATAAGAGGGGCTGAGCAAAAGCGGTAACATAGCCAAAAATAGTGGTTTGCATAGGAAAGGTGTCAAAGGTCAGAGGTTCATGGCAACATGGGATGGCTCGACAAATAGATGATAGGTAGCGCAGCAAAGCGATAGAACGAAGCAACTAGCATAGCAATGATAGTAGTGAGATCTAGGGTAGCGGTCATCTTGCCTGAAATCCCGCTAGGAAGAAGAACGAGTCCATGAAGAAGACGAGCGGACGTGGTCGAACGAATCCTCACAACTCCGGAACGAAACCGAAGGCAACCCGGAAAGAAGCAAACAACATAGTAAACCAACAAGCATAAGCATGGCATGATGCACAAACAAGTATGATGCATGTCCGGTTTAATGAGGCATGACATGGCAAAGTGCAACAAACAATACTACAAGTTAAGTGGAGCTCAATATGCAACGAGTTGCATATTGACAAAACACCACATGCAATTATTTAGTTTGATCTCGGTTATGTACCCAACAATATTAAATGTTATTAAACATGGCAAGAGGTGAAACATAATGAAACTACCTATCTAGGCAAGTTTAAATGAGGCCGGAAACAACAAACAACAATTCCGGAAAATCCCCATATGCAAATTATGGATTCGGTACTGTTCTGCCCTAAACACAATTTTAGAGTTGTTAAACAGCAACATAAAGTGGACCATGTTAATCTAGGCATTTTCCCACCCCATTTACATATAAAGTTTATTTAAAATGGAGCTACGGTTAATTAGTTATGAAATAAATCATTTAAACATGGCATACATGCAAATGATATGCAAACAACATTTTAAACATTTTAAACATGGATGATAGTGGCATATTATTAAACTACACAATTTTCTGAGCATTTTACATATATAAATTATTTAAATCCGATGCACCATTTGTGAGTTATTAAATGCATGATGTATGAGGGTTTTTCTGTAAAACTGGTAAATCCTGGGATAATGCTAAAATCACAGATCTGAAAAAAATAGATCGGGCCGAAATCTGCTGGGCGCTGGGGCGCTCACCATGGGCTTCAGCCCGGTTCGTTGGGGAGGGAGGCCTGCAGGGACGCGAGGTGAGCTGGGCCTTGGCTCGGGCCCGATCTGGAGGCGCTGGAGGCTGGCGCTCCTGGCTGGATCAAACGAGGAGGTGGAGGGGACGCGGTCAACGCAACGGTTTGCTACTGCTCAATCTGAACGAACAGGAGGGAGCGCGCGCAGGGGAAGTAGAGCTCGACGCGGCGGGACTTGGCGCGGATCCATGGCGCAGGGCAGAGGAGCGCGACGGCGGAGGGGCGGTTCCCGGTGGTGGTGAGCATCGGGCGGCCATGGCGCTCCTGCTAGTCCCTGCGAGAGAGAGGAAGCAGGGAGATGAGAGGGAGAGAGAGAAAGCGAAGGGAAGGAGGGGACGGAGAAGAGAAAGGAGCGGGACGAGGCCGGTCCTGGTCGGTGCTCGCCAACGGTGATGCGGGTGCAGCTCCGACGAGGTTGCTGCAGGGCCGGAGGAGCTGAGGAGGCCGGTGCCTCACGAGCTGCTCGGGGGTGACGGACTGGATCGAGGAACATGGGGGTGCGCTGGTTGGTGGCTTCTATTGCCGGGGAAGAAGTGGCTTGGGGTCGAGGACGAGCTCCTCGCTCGAGGCAGGGAAGGATGGGGATGCCTGGCGCTGCGGGATCGGGGCTCCCCTGCTCGAGCTCCTCGGGCGCGTGCTCGCGCACGAGAGCAAGAGAAGGCTGGGCCTCGGGAACAGAGGAGGTGGCGGCTGCTCGCGGTGAGGCTTTGGATCGTGGTTGCGGGCTCCGGTTGGTTGGCTGGGCGAGTGGATCGAGGGAGATCGGGCGAGGGGATCCCGATGTGGGAGGTGGAGTGGCGGCGGCAACAGGGAGGATGGGACAGCTACCCTAGAAATTAGGGTTGGGCTGTTTATATAGCAAGTGGAATTTGGGTAGGGGTATTTAGTCCCTCCGATCGAAATCAAACGGCCAAAAAAGATTGGCTTAGGGAGTCCAATTAATAAAACGGAGATGTTTTCGGGATGTTAGGGGATGATCCGGATCCAACGGTGACGACTGAGCGGGTCGGGTTCGGGGAAGTTTTCGGACGCTCAGCGAGGGGGCCGCGGGCTGACGAGAGAGGTTAGGTGGTTGGACAAGGGAAACGAAAACACGGTTGGTCTGGAACGGTCAGCGCGGGCAAGGCGATCCGAGGGAAGGTGATGAAGGCAAAGGGAGAAACGGCAACGACGAACAAATGCAAGTTTTAAACATGACGGCAACGGAGTGCCGATGCAACGCGAATGATGCGATGATGAAATGCAAGACATGAACAAAATGCAAAACAAAAAAAAACAAAAACCCAACCACGGAGGAAAAATCATATCGCATCTCCGGAAAAGGCAAGATTTGGAGTTATGAATATGGAAAGTTGTATCCGGGGCGTTACAACACTCCACCACTACGAGAGGATCTCGTCCCGAGATCTAGGATGGCACCGGAGGAAAAAGAAAGAGGAAGATAAGAGGTAAAACTAAATTGCTTCTTTGACGAACGAGTGAAACCACGAACCTTGAGCGGTTGAGCAATTTAAAAGAAAGAGTACAACAAAGATGAACGAGATTGCAAACAATCCGTTAGAAAAGAGGAACAAGGAACATTACGAGAACTTGATGGTTGGAAAGACACGAATCTAGAGTTTGTTGGACAAGATAGAATTCGAAACCACTCTGGTTAAAACAAGATGAGAGAGGAAGAATTCGGGCAGCACTCTGGTTGAACATGGAAGGAATATAACATGAACTTGAGAAGATGGGAAGATACTTGATGAAATCAACAACACACTGCCTCCGAAACTATTGAAAGAATGGCATAATGGGTAAGAAGGATTTCAGACAGCACTCAGGTTGGCAAGAGAGGCAAAACTTGAGAAGGTGAAAGAACTTGAATGAGAACACAACACTCCGGTTAAATGGAGAAGCAAGGAGAAGAACATGATCTTGCCAAAGCAAGATGATGAGTGAAAAGAGCAACATCACAATGCCTCCGGAAGAAAGAATAGAAGATAGATCCTTGAAATAAAAGAATGGAGAAGAAAATGCCAACCTCTGCCAGAAATGAGCTTGGAAAGCACCCTTCGAAGAAGGTTATAACGGAGTTGTTGGAAAACCAACAACCAAACGAATAAGCTTGTAGTGGGCTTATGGAAAACACCCCAAAATTATGAGGTGACAACCGGCCACTAACGGAAACAATTGCTTGCTTGAGAACAATGAAGATATGAAAAACCTCTTTCACCGAGAAGGATATGGAGAAAGCTTGGATCATTGATAAGCACCACAATAGCAACATTCCTTAAGGAAGGATTTAGGTGAAATCTATACCAAGATAACTCCAAAGAAGAAGTTGATTGGACGAAAAGATCTCTTGAACAAAGAGAAAATGATGGATTTAAAATACCTCATTCTTGACAACTTGCGAATCAGGAAACACGAAGTGAAATTGTCAAAAATGACATAAGACCACCTCAAAGGATAAGGTAGAAAGAATTGCACTTCGAAATGCAAGAAGAAAAATACTTGAACTCCTCAGAAAAAAAACATGTGTTGGGCACCATGTTTATTTTTTTGAGTATAGCTTGGAGAATCACAACTTTAAGAGAAATCTTGAAGAACAATTGAAGAATGAAAAGAATCCTTGATGAACCACCATGTTGAGACTCCATGAAGAACTCTGGTAATAAAAGAATGATCAAATGAAAGAGAAGTTGAAAACACAAGGTGAAGCCTTGCAATGATTTAGATGGAGCTTTGCGACGATATAACCGAGAAAACTTGGAACTCCGGAAAGAAAAGATGAAGCACCTCGAACCGAGAAATTACTTCATCATGAACAATCTCCGGAAGAAGGAATTAATCACTTGGATGAAAAAATAATAAGAATTATGTTATGCCTATCCTTCACCAAATTAAATTTGATGACAAGCAATGGATTTGGCATACTACTTATTCTCGTAGAAAGAATTAAGAGGGATATATCGTAAACTTGAGAAGGTATTCAACGAACCACCGGTGGAATTGAAGGAATGAATGGATTAAAATGATAACGAAGGAAGAGAAATCTTGAAGGAACCACCGTAAGAATTGAAAATGAAAGAAGTAAAGGGGTGAATCACCAGTAAGAATTAGAGAACGAATGAAGATACTTGAGGGAATTTAGATACATGAGAACGACGAGGCCATGAACTGATTAGAGGATATTTGAACGATGCACCTATAAGATTTGGAGAACGAGAGCTAAAAGCTGAGAATGAATAATTCTAAGATGATGGCCTACGGAGAATCAATCTGAAAAGACTCTTGAATTGCTCCGGATGGGTGAAAATAATTTAAGAGAGCCATGAATCTTCAAGAGAAAGGACAATTTTTAGAGGAAACACTTCTTCGGTCTTCACCTATTGAGAATGATGACGAGAACCACCCTGAATTTTGGAGATACTCCGGGAGGATGAAAAGCGAAGGGGGTTGAGCCAACGATGAAAAGAATTTGAAAGATCTTGGAGAAAGACATATGACTGATGATAATTCATTCTTACGTCAAACTTCAAAAAACTTTAGGAATGGCTCCAGGAAAATTAGAAGAGTCAGGTAAGATCCTGGGAAAAGACCTGTGGGTTAGGGCCCACTCAAAAGATACACCTTCGAAAAATTATTAGAAAGGGAAATTGCACCGGTTGAATTGAATATCTTGAATGAGAGAAAAACCTTGATGTAACTCGAACAGATTAAGAATGGAAGCATGATTCTTCTGAGATATCTTGAGCACTCTGGATAAGAATAGAGAGAGGTGAACAATTAAGAGGTACACCGGCATGAGAAAGCATTAGAAACGAGGAAAAGAATATGATAAATATTGAAAGCTTGAATTGGATCCACCAGAAAAGAATACGAGGATGAAGATTGATGAACTTGAAACTGTTGAGCATCTTCACGAGGGATCACCGGATTAGAATATTGACGGGAAAAGAGTGAAGAGACTTGACATGAATAATGGATACTTGATTAAAATATATGAGTCCTTGCAGAAAAGGGTGGGAGGGTGGGGAAAAACAAAGACAACTTGGGATGAACGAAACAAACACCGTTGAGAAAACTTAGAATTGATCTTGCGGATGGGGAGAATGATGAGATCATCTCGAAGAGAAGCACACCGGTTGGAAAAGAATTAACATGACAACCTCAATGATCAAAAAGGATTAGTACTCCCATAGAAATATTAGAACAACGTTTAGGAAAGGTATGGATTCAACATTTGACTTTGAAGCAACTCGAATACCACAAATAAAACAAAACAAAAGATTTGGCTTGCAGAATAAGCCGGAAACAAACATATGATAGAGATTTACCCAATCCCGTATCATGCATTTGTCGGAAAGATATTCTAGGAGCTACTTGAATTCCCACCTATAAACTCCCGAAACTTTCTGGTTATGCAATCTGGTGTTGGGGATACAGGGGAAGCAATATATCTCACCCAAACTAACAATACCTACATCCAAGCTGTATCCATCCATCAACACATAACCAAGAAACCTTCGGAAATCGTGTACCTCAACCTTCGAAAAGCATCCGTTATATGAGCTATGGCAATACTCCCGAGCTCGCCCCAGTACTAGGTTATCGGGGTTATCTCACCAACAACTTCATAAAAGAGATTTTCAATGTCGGCAAAACTCAGGTATTCCAGAACTGCAACGATAAAATTATGACGACAACACCTCGGAGCTCAACTCCCCGGGACACTGCCACAACCCCTAAATGTCAGGAGGCACCAAGAACAATGTTCTCGTCATAAGAATATCGGAATGATTCCAAGATACCCGCGTGATCCGAATTTTTTTTAGTGAAATTTGAGGAGAGGAAAGACAAAACATCTACGTCAGGAGACCTCACCAGAGCGACGAAGGGACTGAGGAGTAAAAAGAATCCTACTCTCCGATATATATAATCCTAAGACTCAAAATAGTTTTCTTCTAGACTCAACAACGGCCAACAATCAAGGGGCTCCTATGGTCGGTCGAGGCTTTGATTACCAACTTGTCACGCCCAATATGCGACCCTATCCAAAAGGAACCCGAAGGTCCCACTAAGGATAGACCCACATATTGAAACACTTTTACAAGGTGGATATCATTACATAAACATTACATAATAGATGGGGATACATACATAAGGCATACAATGCCACACAAATACAACAATACAACATACAAGAACAACATCCGACTATGGATGAATCATAAACAGAAACTCAAACAATATCCACCCTGCTAGCCCAGGCTGCCGACCTGGAACCTATCCCCTGATCAAAGAAGCAGAAGAAGAACTCAACACAAGCAAGCATCGCTCTCGCATCATGATCATCGCATAACCTGTACCTGCAACTGTTGTTGTAGTAATCTGTGAGCCACGAGGACTCAACAATCCCATTACCATGGGTATCAAGACTAGCAAAGCTTAAAGGGAAAGGAAGGGATAAAGTGGTGAGGCTGCAGCAGCGACTAAGCATATATGGTGGCTAACATACGCAAATAAGAGCGAGAAGAGAGCAAGCGGAACGGTCGTGAAGCTAGCAATGATCAAGAGGTGATCCTGAACACCTACTTACGTCAAACATAACCCAAGAAACCGTGTTCGCTTCCCGGACTCCGCCGAAAAGAGACCATCACAGCTACACACACGGTTGATGCGTTTCAAATCGGATCTGGTGTCAAGTTATCTACAACCGGACATTAACAAATTCCCATCTGCCTATAACCGCAGGCACGGCTTTCAAAAGATTATACCCTGCAGGGGTGTCCCAACTTAGCCCATGATAAGCTCTCGCGATCAACGAAGGAATAGACCTTCTCCCAGGAAGACCCGATCAGACTCGGAATCCCGGTTTACAAGACATTTCGACAATGGTAAAACAAGACCAGCAAGACCGCCCGATGCGCCGACAATCCCAATAGGAGCTGCACATATCTCGTTCTCAGGGCAACACCGGATGAACACTACGTACAACTAAAACCAACCCTCAAGTTGCCCCGAGGTGGCGCTGCAAGTGGCTCTGGTTCGGACCAACACTTAGACAAGCACTGGCCCGGGGGGGCTATAATAAAGATGACCCTCGGGTTAATTACTCCCAAGGGAAAAGTAGGTGGTGGTGAGGCAAATGGTAAAAGTCAATGTTGGGCCTTGCTGGAGGAGTTTTATTCAAAGCAAACTGTTAAGGGGGTCCCATAAATCACCCGACCGCGTAAGGAACACAAAATCCGGGAACATAACACCGGTATGACGGAAACTAGGGCGGCAAGAGTGGAACAAAACACCAGGCAAAAGGCCGAGCCTTTCACCCTTTACCAAATATATAGATGCATTAATAATATAAGAGATATTGTGATATCCCAACATAAACCCTGTCCACCAAGGAGCAATCTTCAACTTCACCTGCAACTAGCAACGCTATAAGAGGGGCTGAGCAAAAGCGGTAACATAGCCAAACAGTGGTTTGCATAGGAAAGGTGTCAAAGGTAGAGGTTCATGGCAACATGGGATGGCTCGACAAATAGACGATAGGTAGCACATCAAAGCGATAGAACGAAGCAACTAGCATAGCAATGATAGTAGTGAGATCCAGGGTAGCGGTCATCTTGCCTGAAATCCCGCTAGGAAGAAGAACGAGTCCATGAAGAAGACAAGCGGACGTGGTCGAACGAATCGTCACAACTCCGGAACGAAACCGAAGGCATCCCGAAAAGAAGCAAACAACATAGTAAACCAACAAGCATAAGCATGGCATGATGCACAAACAAGTATGATGCATGTCCGGTTTAATGAGGCATGGCATGGCAAAGTGCAACAAACAATACTACAAGTTAAGTGGAGCTCAATATGCAACGAGTTGCATATTGACAAAACACCACATGCAATTATTTAGTTTGATCTCGGTTATGTACCCAACAATATTAAATGTTATTAAACATGGCAAGAGGTGAAACATAATGAAACTACCTATCTAGGCAAGTTTAAATGAGGCCGGAAACAACAAACAACAATTCCAGAAAATCCCCATATGCAAATTATGGATTCGGTACTGTTCTGCCCTAAACACAATTTTAGAGTTGTTAAACAGCAACATAAAGTGGACCATGTTAATCTAGGCATTTTCCCACCCCATTTACATATAAAGTTTATTTAAAATGGAGCTACGGTTAATTAGTTATGAAATAAATCATTTTAACATGGCATACATGCAAATGATATGCAAACAACATTTTAAACATGGATGAAAGTGGCATATTATTAAACTACACAATTTTCTGAGCATTTTACATATATAAATTATTTAAATCTGATGCACCATTTGTGAGTTATTAAATGCATGATGTATGAGGGTTTTTCTGTAAAACTGGTAAATCCTGGGATAATGCTAAAATCACAGATCTGAAAAAAATAGATCGGGCCGAAATCTGCTGGGCGCTGGGGCGCTCACCATGGGCTTTAGCCCGGTTCGGTGGTGAGGGAGGCCTGCAGGGACGCGAGGCGAGCTGGGACTTGGCTCGGGCCCGATCTGGAGGCGCTGGAGGCTGGCGCTCCTGGCTGGATCGAACGAGGAGGTGGAGGGGACGCGGTCAACGCAACGGTTTGCTTCTGCTCGATCTGAATGAACAGGAGGGAGCGCGCGCAGGGGAAGCAGAGCTCGATGCGGCGGGACTTGGCGCGGATCCACGGCGCAGGGCAGAGGAACGCGACGGCGGAGGGGCGGTTCCCGGTGGTGGTGAGCATCTGGCGGCCATGGCGCTCCTGCTAGTCCCTGCGAGAGAGAGGAAGCAGGGAGATGAGAGGAAGAGAGAGAAAGCGAAGGGAAGGAGGGGACGGAGAAGAGAAAGGAGCGGGACGAGGCCGGTCCTGGTCGGTGCTCGCCAACGGTGACGCGGGTGCAGCTCCAGCGAGGTTGCTGCAAGGCCAGAGGAGCTGAGGAGGCCGGTGCCTCACGAGCTGCTTGGGGGTGACGGACTGGATCGAGGAACGCGGGGGTGCGCTGGTTGGTGGCTTCGATTGCCAGGGAAGAAGTGGCTTGGGGTCGAGGATGAGCTCCTCACTCGAGGCAGGGAAGGATGGGGATGCCTGGCGCTGCGGGATCGGGGCTCCCCTGCTCGAGCTCCTCGGGCGCGTGCTCGCGCACGAGAGCGAGAGAAGGCTGGGCCTCGGGAACAGAGGAGGTGGCGGCTGCTCACGGTGAGGCTTTGGATCGTGGTTGCGGGCTCCGGTTGGTTGGCTGGGCGAGTGGATCGAGGGAGATCGGGCGAGGGGATCCCGATGTGGGAGGTGGAGTGGCGGCGGCAACAGGGAGGATGGGACAGCTACCCTAGAAATTAGGGTTGGGCTGTTTATATAGTAAGTGGAATTTGGGTAGGGGTATTTAGTCCCTCCGATCGAAATCAAACGGCCGAAAAAGATTGGCTTAGGGAGTCCAATTAATAAAACGAAGATGTTTTCGGGATGTTAGGGGATGATCCGGATCCAACGGTGACGACTGAGCGGGTCGGGTTCGGGGAAGTTTTCGGACGCTCACGCGAGGGGGCCGCGGGCTGACGAAAGAGGTTAGGTGGTTGGACAAGGGAAACGAAAACATGGTTGGTCTGGAACGGTCAGCGCGGGCAAGGCGATCCGAGGGAAGGTGATGAAGGCAAAGGGAGAAACGGCAACGACGAACAAATGCAAGTTTTAAACATGACGGCAACGGAGTGCCGATGCAATGCGAATGATGCGATGATGAAATGCAAGACATGAACAAAATGCAAAACAAAAAAAAAACAAAAACCCAACCACGGAGGAAAAATCATATTGCATCTCCGAAAAAGGCAAGAGTTGGAGTTATGAATATGGAAAGTTGTATCCGGGGCGTTACAAGTGAGGCAAGTCCTTCGTGGGCGACGGCCATGGTGGGATAGACAAGGTTGCTTCTTCATGGACCCTTCATGGGTGGAGCCCTCCGTGGACTCGCGCAACCGTTACCCTTCGTGGGTTGAAGTTTCTGTCAACGTGGATGTACGATAGCACCACCTACCGGAACCACGCCAAAAACATCCGTGTCTCCAATTGCGTTTGAATCCTCCAAACCCTTCCCTTTACATTCTTGCAAGTTGCATGCTTTACTTTCCGCTGCTCATATACGCTTTGCATGCTTGCTTGTTATGTATTGTGAATGTTAAACTTGTGCCTAAACTCCTCTTGAACTTAAAGAAGTTAAAAACTGCAACTTTGGTACTTAGTGTCAAGAGGAAGATATCATACAACCCATGGAAAGAATGACATCAAGTGGTGATCGTCATCATGATTGCCGTGTGCAAGTTCAAGTGGAGCATCATGAAGAGATCAAGTGCTTGAATCTTGCCATCCTTTGTGGTGTCAATGGTCTTGTGAAGATGTGCCGAAGAGAGGCTCACCCATAGTGGACTATGGGGGAGCAATCATCTAGTCTTCATCGAGCCAACGCAATCAAGAAAGGTGGTCCAACTTGAGGGAGTCAAGATCTTCATCATCTAGCTCAAGTGGACCATGTGCAAGGCAAAGGTTTGCCCTTGATAGGTTTTCTATTTTACCGGTCTCGTGGTGGTAGTTGGGAGACCGGGTTATAGGATCGTTTGTCGTACTATCAAGGGGGGCTCTCAAGTTGGTAGCTTGATTGTATCGTTAGTAGAGAGATCAAACCATTGCATCCTTGCATCATGTTTCTTGGTTCTTGTTTGGTTCTCTTTATGAGTCTTAGAGCTGATGGTCATCTTGATGACAAGCTTGAGTTCATCGAAAACGGAGTTCGCATGCGTCTTCTATGATGTTTTCGGTGTTGGAGGTTTTACCGGTCTTATCTGAGGAAGGGTTCTCACCATTTTCTTATGGGCCTTTTCTAATTTGCTTCTTATTGATATTTCTTTCAAGATTGTGTTAGCCCTTGTCGCTATCTTTCCAACAAACTTGGTTTCATCGAATTCGGAGTCTGTTTGCAAAAGTTGTGGCAGTTTTGGTGTTCTGAAAAGGCTGCAGCGGTACTACAGATGTAGGCCCGGATGTAATTTTTTACTACCGCTCTAGAGCGGTACTACCGCGGCTCCTACAACGGTAGTACCGCTCCGGACCAAAAACTCGTCCCAAGTCCTGCGGTGGTAGGCCCGGATGTAATTTTTTAGTACCGCTCGCAAGCAGTAGTACCGCTACCCCTAGCGGTAGTACCGTGAGGTCAAGCGGTACTACCGCTCCGACGGTTCTTCTGGCCTTTTTGCCTCCTCCCTGTTGTGTTTCGAAGGGGTACTACTGCCCTAGCGGTAGTACCGCTCTGTGCGGGCTGTGAGCATAACGGTTGGATTTTCCCCCACCTATAAAAGGGGGTCTTCTTTCCTATTGAACCTTATGCTTTGAGCTCGTGTTATTTTTCCATTGTTGACCTTCTTCGAGCTTGCTAACTCTCAATCCCTCCATGGATTCTTGCTAGTTTTTGAGGGAAAAGAGAGAGGAGATCTAGATCCACATTTCCACCAATCACTTTCTCCTCTATGTGAGGGGAACCCCTTGGATCTAGATCTTGGAGTTCTTGGTGTTCTCCTTCTTGTTATTCCTCTCATCTTCCTCCCTAGCATTAGTTGCTTCGGTGGGATTTGAAAGAGAAGGAGTTGGGCACTCCGTGTGCCCTTGCCATTGCATTTGGTGCATCGGTTTGAGTTCTCCACGTGATACGTGGAAGTTACAAGTTGAGAAGCTTATTACTCTTGGGTGCTTGGTACCCTTGAGCTTGTTACTCTTGGGTGTTTGGACACCCTAGAGCTTGTTCCTCTTGGGTGCCTTGGTGCCCTAGACGGTTGGTGTTGTTCAGAGCTCAATCATTGTGGTGTAAAGCTCCGGGCAAGCATTGGGGTCTCCAATTAGGTTGTGGAGATCGCCCCGAGCAATTTGACGGGTACCGGTGACCGCCCCCAAGGGTTACCAAAGTGTACGGGTTCGGTGACCGCCCCCAAGGGTCGCCATTTGTATGGGTTCGGTGACCGCCCTCAAGGGTCCCTTAGTGGAATCACGGCATCTTGCATTGTGCGAGGGCGTGAGGAGATTACGGTGGCCCTAGTGGCTTCTTGGGGAGCATTGTGCCTCCACATCGCTCCAAACGGAGATTAGCATCCGCAAGGGTGTGAACTTTGGGATACATCTTCGTCTCCGCGTGCCTCGGTTATCTCTTTCCAGAGCCCTTTACTTATGCACTTTACTTTGTGATAGCCATATTGTTCTTTGTCATATATCTTGCTATCACATAGTTGCTTATCTTGCTTAGCATAAGTTGTTGGTGCACATAGGTGAGCCTAGTTGTTTTAGGTTTTGTGCTGGACAAATTAACCGCTAGGTTTATTCCGCATTTGTTCAAGCCTTAACCGTAATTATTTTAAATCGCCTATTCACCCCCCTCTAGGCGACATCCTCGATCTGTCAATTGGTATCAGAGCCTCGTCTCTCTTTGTTAGGCTTAACGGCCTGGAGAGTAAAGATGTCGACTAGGGGATTAGGATTCTCTGACACTCTTAGTTTCGATGGCACAAATTTTGATGTTTGGGTAATTCGCATGCTTAACCTCTTTAGGGTCATGGACCCAAATTTATAGCGAATTGTAGATATGGGTTTTTCTCCTCCAAAGGATCCCCAAAGATTATCTTTAGAGGATGATAAAAACTCTTATCTCAATGCTCAAGCTTCTAATGTGCTTTTCGATGCTTTGAGAAGTGTAGTTATATTTCAACTCATGTCGTTCTGGGATGCTCATGAGTTATGGACAAAGCTTCAAGATAAATAAGGTGTGTCCAAGATTTGTGGGGATGATTGTTCTCCCTCCTCCTCCGGCCGTGTTGCCTTCTCAACTTCTTCTACTTCACCTACATGTGGATTGCCACAAGGTAATGCTAGGGTGAGTGGTGGTGGTCATTGCAATGATGATAGTGTGCTTGTTCTTGGTGATTCTTCGTCACTATCTTATTGCAATGGTCCTTCTTTGGACTTTAACACTTCGAGCACCTTACAAGTTTCACATGCTCGTGTTGGTAGTCCTTGCATATCATGTAGAAATTGCTTGCTCAAATCTCATGATGATATGCTTGCTATGTCTTGTTGCCATGATAAAAATGTATCTATTTCCTCAAGTTGTTGTGCTAACAATGTAGAGGAAACTGAAGGAAATATGCCCTAGAGGCAATAATAAAGTTATTATTTATTTCCTTATTTCATGATAAATGTTTATTATTCATGCTAGAATTGTATTAACCGGAAACATAATACATGTGTGAATACATAGACAAACTTAATGTCACTAGTATGCCTCTACTTGACTAGCTCATTAATCAAAGATGGTTATGTTTCCTAACCATAGACATGAGTTGTCATTTGATTAACGGGATCACATCATTAGTAGAATGATGTGATTGACTTGACCCATTCCGTTGGCTTAACACTTGATCGTTTAGTATGTTGCTATTGCTTTCTTCATGATTTATACATGTTCCCATGAGTATGAGATTATGCAACTCCTGTTTACCGGAGGAACAATTTGTGTGCTACCAAACGTCACAATGTAACTGGGTGATTATAAAGGAGCTCTACAGGTGTCTCCAAAGGTACATGTTGAGTTGGCGTATTTCGAGATTAGGATTTGTCACTCCGATTGTCAGAGAGGTATCTCTAGGCCCTCTCGGTAATGCACATCACTATAAGCCTTGCAAGCAATGTAGCTAATGAGTTAGTTACGGAATGATGCATTACGTAACGAGTAAAGAGACTTGCCGGTAACGAGATTGAACTAGGTATTGGATACCGACGATCGAATCTCGGGCAAGTAACATACCGAATCTAGGTCATGTCTACATAGTTCTCGAACCCGTAGGGTCCGCAGCTTAACGTTATGATGACAATTTTATTATGAGTTTATAAGTTTTGATGTACCGAAGGTTGTTCGGATTCCCGGATGTGATCACGGACTTGACGAGGAGTCTCGAAATGGTTGAGACATAAAGATTGATATATTGGAAGCCTATATTTGGATATCTAAATCGTTCCGGGTGAAATCAGGATTTTACCAGAGTACCGGGAGGTTACCGCAACCCCCCGGGGGCTTAATGGGCCTACATGGGCCCTAGTGGAGAGGAAGAGAGGAGGCAAGAGGTGGGATGATCCCCCTACCCTCCCTAGTCTGAATAGGACAAGGAGAGGGGGGCGGTGCCCCCCCTTTCCTTCCCCTCTTCCTCCTCCTTCCCCCCTTCTCCTTCTCCAACTAGGAAAGAAGGGAGTCCTACTCCTGATGGGAGTAGGACTCCCCCTTGGAGCGCCCTCCTTGGCCGGCCGCCCCCTCCCCCTTGGCTCCTTTATATACGGGGGCAGGGGGCACCTCTAGACACACAAGTTGATCTTCGTGATCGTTCCTTAGTCGTGTGCGGTGCCCTCCTCCACCATATTCCACCTCGGTCATATCGTAGCAGTGCTTAGGTGAAGCCCTGCGTCGGTAGAACATCAACACCATCACCACGCCATTGTGCTGACGGAACTCTTCCCCGACACCCTGCTGGATCGGAGTCCGGGGATCGTCATCGAGCTGAACGTGTGCTGAACTCGGAGGTGCCGTACGTTCGGTACTTGGATCGGTCGGATCGTGAAGACGTATGACTACATCAACCGCATTGTCATAACGCTTCCGCTTATGGTCTACGAGGGTGCGTGGACAACACTCTCCCCTCTTGTTGCTATGCATCATCATGATCCTTGCGTGTGTGTAGGATTTTGTTTTTGAAATTACTACGTTCCCCAACAGTGGCATCCGAGCCTGGTTTTATGCTTAGATGTCATATGCACGAGTAGAACACAAGTGAGTTGTGGGCGATACAAGTCATACTGCTTACCATCATGTCATACTTAGGTTCAGCGGTATTGTGAGATGAAGCGGCCCAGACCGACATTACGCGTACGCTTATGCAAGACTGGTTTCACCATTACGAGCACTCGTGCTTAAAGGTGACTGGCGGGTGTCTGTCTCTCTCACTTTAGTTGAACCGAGTGTGGCTACGCCCGGTCCTTGCGAAGGTGAAAACAACACTAACTTGACGAACTATCGTTGTGGTTTTGATACGTAGGTAAGAACGGTTCTTGCTCAGCCCGTAGCAGCCACCTAAAATTTGCAACAACAAAGTAGAGGACGTCTAACTTGTTTTTGCAGGGCATGTTGTGATGTGATATGGTCAAGACGTGGTGCTATATTTTATTGTATGAGATGATCATGTTTTGTAACCGAAGTTATCGGCAACTGGCAGGAGCCATATGGTTGTCGCTTTATTGTATGAAATGCAAACGCCCTGTAATTATTTTACTTTATCACTAAGCGGTAGTGATAGTCATAGAAGCAATAGATGGCGTAACGACAACGATGCTACGATGGAGATCAAGGTGTCGCGCCGGTGACGATGGTGATCACGACGGTGCTTCGAAGATGAAGAACCCAAGCACAAGATGATGATGGACATATCATATCACTTATATTGATTGCATGTGATGTTTATCCTTTATGCATCTTATCTTGCTTTGATTGACGGTAGCATTTTAAGATGATCTCTCACTAAATTATCAAGAAGTGCTCTCGCTGAGTATGCACTGTTGCGGAAGTTCTTCGTGCTGAGACACCACGTGATGATCGAGTGTGATAGGCTCTACGTTCAAATACAACGGGTGCAAAATAGTTGCACTCGCGGAATACTCAGGTTAAACTTGACGAGCCTAGCATATACACATATGGTCTCGGAACACGGAGATCGAAAGGTCGAGCGTGAATCATATAGTAGATATGATCAACATAGTGATGTTCACCATTGAAAACTACTCCATCTCACGTGATGATCGGACATGGTTTAGTTGATTTGGATCACGTGATCACTTAGATGACTAGAGAGATGTCTGTCTAAGTGGGAGTTCCTAAGTAATATGATTAATTGAACTTAAATTTATCATGAACTTAGTCGTGGTAATATTTTGCAAATTATGTTGTAGATCAATACCTCGCGTTGTTGCTTTCATATGTTTATTTTGATATGTTCCTAGAGAAAATTGCGTTGAAAGATGCTAGTAGCAATGATGCGGATTGGATCCGTGATCTGAGGTTTATCCTCATTGCTGCACAGAAGAATTATGTCCTTGATGCACCGCTAGGTGACAGACCTCTTGCAGGAGCAGATGCAGACATTATGAATGTTTGGCTAGCTCAATATGATGACTACTTGATAGTTTAGTGCACCATGCTTAACGGCTTAGAATCGGGACTTCAAAGACATTTTGAACGTCATGGACCATATGAGATGTTCCAGGAGTTGAAATTAATATTTCAAGCAAATACCCGAGTTGAGAGATATGAAGTCTCCAACAAGTTCTATAGCTAAAAGATGGAGGAGAATCGCTCAACTAGTGAGCATGTGCTCAGATTGTCTAGGTACTACAATCACTTGAATCAAGTGGGAGTTAATCTTCCAGATAAGATAGTGATTGACAGAGTTCTCTAGTCACCATCACCAAGTTAGTAGAACTTCGTGATGAACTATAGTATGCGAGGGATGACGAAAACGTTTCCCGAGCTCTTTCTGATGTTGAAGTCGATGAAGGTAGAAATCAAGAAAGAGCATCAAGTGTTGATGATTGACAATACCACTAGTTTCAATAAAAGGGCAAAGGAAAAGAAAGGGAACTTCAAGTAGAATGGCAAGCAAGTTGTCACTCCCGTGAAGAAGCCCAAAGTTAGATCAAAGCCTGAAACTGAGTATTTCTACTGCAAAGGAAATGGTCATTGGAAGCGGAAATATCCTGAATATTTGGTGGATAAGAAGGATGGCAAAGTGAACAAGGGTATATTTGATATACAGGTTATTGATGTATGCCTTACTAGTGTTTATAGTAGCCCCTGAGTATTTGATACTTGTTCGGTTGCTAAGATTAGTAACTCGAAATAGGAGTGACAGAATAAACAGAGACTAGTTGAAGGGGAAGTGACGATGAGTGTTGGAAGTAGTTCCAAGATTGATATGATCATCATCGCACCCTCCCTATACTTTCGGGATTAGTGTTAAACCTAAATAAATGTTATTTAGCGTTTACGTTGAGCATGAATATGATTTGATCATGTTTATTGCAATACGGTTATTCATTTAAAGTCAGAGAATAATTGTTATTCTGTTTACATGAATAAAACCTTCAAATGGTCATACACCCAATGAAAATAGTTTGTTGGATCTCGATCGTAGTGATACACATATTCATAATATTTATGCCAAAAGATGCAAAGTTAATAATGATAGTGCAACTTATTTGTGGCACTGCCGTTTGGGTCATATCGGTGTAAATCGCATGAAGAAACTCCATAAAGATGGATTTTCGGAATCACTTGGTTATGAATCATTTGATGCTTGCGAACTGTGCCTTTTGGGCAAGATGACTAAAACTCTGTTCTCCAGAACAATGGAACGAGCTACTGACTTATTTGAAATAATACATACTGATGTATGCGATCCTATGAGTGTTAAGGCTCACGGCATGTATCGTTATTTTCTAACCTCCACATATGATTTGAGCAGATATGGGTATATCTACTTGATGAAACATAAGTCTGAAACATTTGAAAAGTTCAAAGAATTTCAGAGTGAAGTGGAAAATCATCGTAACAAGAAAAATAAAGTTTCTACGATCTGATCATGGAGACGAATATTTGAGTTATGAGTTTGGTCTTCATTTGAAACAATGTGAAATAGTTTCACAACTCACGCCACCTGGAACATCACAATGTAGTGGTGTGTCCGAACGTCGTAATCGTACTTTACTAGATATGGTGCGATCTATGATGTCTCTTATCGGTTTACCACTATCGTTTTGGGGTTATGCATTAGAGACAGCTGCATTCACGTTTAATAGGGCACCATCTAAATCCGTTGAGACGACACCGTATGAACTATGGTTTAGCAGTAAACCTAAGCTATCGTTTCTTAAAGTTTGGAGTTGCGATGCTTATGTGAAAAAGGTTTTCAACCTGATAAGCTCAAACCCAAATCGGAGAAGTGCGTCTTCATAGAATACCCAAAGGAAACTGATGGGTACACCTTTTATCACAGATCTGATGGCAAAACATTCGTTGCTAAGAATGGATCCTTTCTAGAGAAGGAGTTTCTCTCGAAAGAAGTGAGTGGGAGGAAAGTAGAGCTTGATAAGGTAATTTGTACCTTCTCCTGAATTGGAAAGTTGTTCATCACAGAAATCAGTTCCAGTGATTCCTACACCAATTAGTGAGGAAGCTAATGATGATGATCATGAAACTTCAGATCAAGTTACTACAAAACCTCGTAGGTCTTCCAAAGTACAGTCCGCACCAGAGTGGTACGGTAATCCTGTTCTGGAAGTCATGTTACTAGACCATGATGAACCTATGAGGAAGCGATGATGAGCCCAGATTCCGCGAAATGGCTTGAGGCCATGAAATCTGAGATGGGATCCATGTATGAGAACAAAGTGTGGAATTTGGTGGAGTTTCTTAATGATCAGTAAGTCATATTGTATAAATGGATCTTCAAAAGGAAGGCAGATGCTGATAGTAGTGTTACTATCTACAAAGCTCGACTTGTCGCAAAAAGGTTTTCGACAAGTTCAAGGTGTTGACTACAATGAGATTTTCTCAACTGTAGCGATGCTTAAGTCTGGTCGAATCATGTTAGCAATTACCACATTTTATGAAATCTGGCAAATGGATGTCAAAACTGCATTCCTTAATGGTTTTCTTAAAGAAGAGTTGTATATGATGCAACCAGAAGGTTTTGTCAATCCTAAAGGTGCTAACAAATTGTGCAAGATCCAGTAATCCATCTATGGACTGGTGCAAGCATCTCAGAGTTGGAATATACACTTTGATGAGTTTATCAAAGTATATAGTTTTCTACAGACTTGCGGTGAAGCCTGTATTTACAATAAAGTGAGTGGGAGCACTACCGCCTTTCTGATAAATATATGTGAGTAACATATTGTTGATCAGAAATGATGTAGAATTTTTCTGGAAAGCATAAAGGAGTATTTGAAAGGATTTCTTTAAAAGAAAGACCTTAGTAAAGCTACTTACATATTGAGCATCAAGATCTATTGAGATAGATCAAGACGCTTGATAAGTTTTTCAATAAGTACATACCTTGTCAAGTTTTTGAAGTAGTTCAAAATGGAGCAGTCAAAGAAAGAGTTCTTTGCCTGTGTTGCAAAGGTATGAAATTGAGTAAGACTCAAATCCCGACCACGGCAGAAAATAGAAAAGAGAATGAAATTCATTCCCTATGCCTCAATCATAGGTTCTATAAAGTATGCTATGCTATGTACCAGACCTATTGTATACCTTGCTCTGTATTTGGCAAGGGAGTACAATAGTTATCTAGGAGTAGATCACTGGACATTGGTCAAGAATATCCTTAGTAAGGACTAAGGTAATATTTCTCGATTATGGAGGTGATGAAAGAGCCCGTCATAAAGAGTTACATCGGTGCAAGCTTTTACACCGATCCAGATGACTCTAAGTCTCAATCTGGATACATATTGAAAGTGGGAGCAATTAGCTAGAGTAGCTCTGTGCAGAGCATTATAGACATAGAATATTTGCAAATACATACGGATCTTAATGTGACAGACCCGTTGACTAAGCTTCTCTCACGAGCAAAACATGATCACACCTCAGTACTCTTTGGGTGTTAATCACATAGCTATGTGAACTAGATTATTGACTCTAGTAAACCCTATGGGTGTTGGTCACATGACGATGTGAACTATGGGTGTTAATCATATACAGATATGAATATTGGTGTTAAATCACATGGCGATGTGAACTAGATTATTGACTCTAGTGCAAGTGGGAGACTGAAGGAAATATGCCCTAGAGGCAATAATAAAGTTATTATTTATTTCCTTATTTCATGATAAATGTTTATTATTCATGCTAGAATTGTATTAACCGGAAACATAATACATGTGTGAATACATAGACAAACTTAATGTCACTAGTATGCCTCTACTTGACTAGCTCATTAATCAAAGATGGTTATGTTTCCTAACCATAGACATGAGTTGTCATTTGATTAACGGGATCACATCATTAGTAGAATGATGTGATTGACTTGACCCATTCCGTTAGCTTAGCACTTGATCGTTTAGTATGTTGCTATTGCTTTCTTCATGACTTATACATGTTCCTATGACTATGAGATTATGCAACTCCCGTTTACCGGAGGAACACTTTGTGTGCTACCAAACGTCACAACGTAACTGGGTGATTATAAAGGAGCTCTACAGGTGTCTCCAAAGGTACATGTTGAGTTGGCGTATTTCGAGATTAGGATTTTTCACTCCGATTGTCGGAGAGGTATCTCTGGGCCCTCTCGGTAATGCACATCACTATAAGCCTTGCAAGCAATGTAGCTAATGAGTTAGTTACGGAATGATGCATTACGTAACGAGTAAAGAGACTTGCCGGTAACGAGATTGAACTAGGTATTGGATACCGACGATCGAATCTCGGGCAAGTAACATACCGATGACAAAGGGAACAACGTATGTTATGCGGTTTGACCGATAAAGATCTTCGTACAATATGTAGGAGCCAATATGAGCATCCAGGTTCCGCTATTGGTTATTGACCAGAAACAGTTCTAGGTCATGTCTACATAGTTCTCGAACCCGTAGGGTCCACACGCTTAACGTTACAATGACAATTTTATTATGAGTTTATAAGTTTTGATGTACCGAAGGTTGTTCGGATTCCCGGATGTGATCACGGACTTGACGAGGAGTCTCGAAATGGTTGAAACATAAAGATTGATATATTGGAAGCCTATATTTGGATATCGGAATCGTTCCGGGTGAAATTGGGATTTTACCAGAGTACCAGGAGGTTACCGCAACCCCCCGGGGGCTTAATGGGCCTACACGGGCTCTAGTGGAGAGGAAGAGAGGAGGCAAGAGGTGGGCTGCGCCCCCTCCCCTCCCTAGTCCGAATAGGACAAGGAGAGGGGGGCGGCGCCCCCCCTTTCCTTCCCCTCTTCCTCCTCCTTCTCCTCTTCTACTTCTCCAACTAGGAAAGAAGGGAGTCCTACTCCCAACTCCCGGTGGGAGTAGGACTCCCCCTTGGCGCGCCCTCCTTGGCCGGCCGCCCCTCCCCCTTGGCTCCTTTATATACGGGGGCAGGGGGCACCTCTAGACACACAATTTGATCTTTGTGATCGTTCCTTAGCCGTGTG
Source organism: Triticum aestivum (assembly GCF_018294505.1). Lineage (NCBI taxonomy): Eukaryota > Viridiplantae > Streptophyta > Magnoliopsida > Poales > Poaceae > Triticum > Triticum aestivum. The sequence goes on along the minus strand of NC_057795.1, from coordinate 330,561,212 downwards.
CGGTGCCCCCCCTCCACCATATTCCACCTCGGACATATCGTAATAGTGCTTAGGCGAAGCCCTGCGTCGGTAGAACATCAACACCGCCACCACGCCGTCATGCTGACGGAACTCTTCCCCGACACCCTGCTGGATCAGAGTCCAGGGATCGTCATCGAGCTGAACGTGTGCGGAACTCGGAGGTGCCGTACGTTCGGTACTTGGATCGGTCGGATCGTGAAGACGTACGACTACATCAACCGCGTTGTCATAACGCTTCCGCTTACGGTCTACGAGGGTGCATGGACAAAACTCTCCCCTCTCGTTGCTATGCATCATCATGATCCTTGCGTGTGCGTAGGATTTTTTTTCAAATTACTACGTTCCCCAACAGAAACTGAACACTCCATGGAACAAGATGTGGTCTTGAATGGTGCTTCAAGGGATCCTACATCATCATCTATTGCATTTTGCCTTATGGCCAAGGCCTCAAAGGTATGTCCCACTTTGAATCCCAATATATCTTGTGATGATATTGATGATGGAAAGAATGATGATGATGTTGATTATGATGAAGGGAATGATAATGTTGCCTCCTTAAAAAGTAACGGGGAAATGGTTTTTAAAGCTCTTCATAAAATAAAATTGCTCGTTCCAACTTCATGGAAATTATGGCCATTGCCATTGAGGGCAAGAAATATATTGAGGAGTTGGAATCTCATCTCGAGGAGCATGAGGTCACCATTGAGAAAATGGAGGGTCATGAGCGTGATTACACTAATGAGATTGCGGACCTCTCTCAAGCTCTTGAACTTGAACAAACAACCAAGGAATCTCTTGAGAAGACTTTTGATCTAGAATTATCTAGAGTAAGGGAATCTCGTGATAGAGCTCTTGAGGTGGCCAATGATTTTGAAACTAAAAATGAGGAGCTTGAAGTTGTGCATGCTAAACCCCTTGAGGACTTTGAGCACCTTGAAAATGGCTCAAGGGTCATTAAGAGTGAGCTCATCAAACTCACCGAGTCTCATGCTCAACTTAAAGCTTCATATTCAAAAGAGCTTGCCAAGTTGCCTTCTCCTCTTGTTGTTAATGATGATGCTTGTGCTACTAACTCTATTTCTTGTGAAGCATCCATTTTAAAGGAGAATGTTGAGCTAAGGGCTCAACTTGAGTTGCTACCTAGCAAGTATGGGAAATTGGAAGAAAGTCATGAAAAGCTTTCTAGCTCTTATGATGATCTTCTTGTATCCCATAATGTGCTAAAAATAGCTCATGAGGCTATGATTGCTAAGGTAACATCTAGTGAGCCTCATGTGGACATTAGCACCACTTTTAGTCAAAATGCTATATTGCCTTGTGCTAGTCCTCGTAATTCATCTATGCATAACATTGGTACATCTTGTGATGAATTCCTTTCCTTGCCTTGTTGCTCTAATGATGAAGCTTACACTTTCTCTAGTACTTGTGTTGAGACTAACCATGTAGAGGAAATCAAAGAGCTCAAGGCCCAAGTCACTTCTTTGAAGAAAGACTTGGAAAAGAGTCATGAAGGGAAATCCACACTCCACAATATCTTGAGTGTGCAAAAATCCCCCAATGACAAAGGTGGACTTGGATTCAACTCCAATAAGAAGAAGAAGTCCAAGATGAACAAAAAGAAGGGCCAAGAACAAGTCAAGAATTCGGCCAAGGTTGTTTGCTTCAAGTTCAAAGTAGAAGGGCATCATGTTAGATCTTGCCCATTGAATAAGAAGCCCATTAGTGACAAGCAACAAGGGAAGCGGCCACAAGTTCACTTTCATGCTCAACCTCAAGTTGAAGAAAGGCCTCTTCCCAAGAAAACTCGAGCTAATGCTTCTCAAGTTGAGAAATCAAGTGAGAAGAAAGTGAAGAGTAGACGTTGCTACCCATGTCGTGAGAAAGGTCACATCGCTTCTTCATGCACAAGTGGTAACGTATCCAACCCAATTATTATCGATGATGTATATTCTCTTGGGAAGGATAATGTGTTGGGGAACGTAGTAATTTCAAAAAATTTCCTACGCACACGCAAGATCATGGTGATGGCATAGCAACGAGAGGGGAGAGTGTATGTCCACGTACCCTCGTAGACCTTAAGCGGAAGCGTTATGGCAATGCGGTTGATGTAGTCGTACGTCTTCACGATCCGACCGATCCAAGCTCCGAACGTACGGGGCCTCCGAGTTCAGCACACGTTCAGCTCGATGATGATCTCCGGCCTCCAATCCAGCAAAGCTCCGAAGATGAGTTCCGTCAGCACGACGGCGTGGTGACGATGTTGATGTTCTAACAGCGCAGGGCTTCGCCTAAGCTTCGTGATGATATGACCGAGGTAGAATATGGTGGAAGGGGGCACCGCACACGGCTAAGGAACGATCCGTAGATCAACTTGTGTGTCTATGGGGTGCCCCCCGCCCCTGTATATAAAGGAGCCAGGGGGGAGGAGGCGGCCGGCCAAGGAGGGCGCGCCAAGGGGGAGTCCTACTCCCACCGGGAGTAGGACTCCCTTCTTTCCAAGTAGGAGTAGGAGAAGGGGGGAAGGAGGAGGAAGGGAGGAAGGAAAGGGGGGGCGCCGCCCCCTTCCCTTGTCCTATTCGGACTAGGAAGGGGAGGGGCGCGCGGCCCCCTCCTGGTTCCTTCCCTCTTCTCCCTCGAGGCCCATGTAGGCCCAATAACCCCCCGGGGGGTTCCGGTAACCTCCCGGTACTCCGGTAAAATGCCGATTTCACCCGGAACGATTCTGATGTCCAAATACAGGCTTCCAATATATCAATCTTTATGTCTCGACCATTTCGAGACTCCTCGTTATGTCCATGATCACATCCGGGACTCCGAACAAACTTTGGTACATCAAAACTTATAAACTCATAATAAAACTGTCATCGTAACGTTAAGCGTGCGGACCCTATGGGTTCGAGAACTATGTAGACATGACCTAGAACCATTCTCGGTCAATAACCAGTAGCGGGACCTGGATGCCCATATTGGTTCCTACATATTCTACGAAGATCTTTATCGGTCAAACCGCACAACAACATACGTTGTTCCCTTTGTCATCGGTATGTTACTTGCCCGAGATTTGATCGTCGGTATCCAATACCTAGTTCAATCTCGTTACTGACAAGTCTCTTTACTCATTCTGTAATGCATCATCTCGTAACCAACTCATTGGTCACATTGCTTGCAAGGCTTATTGTGATGTGCATTACTGAGAGGGCCCAGAGATACCTCTCCGACAATCGGAGTGACAAAACCTAATCTCGAAATACGCCAACTCAACATGTACCTTCGGAGACACCTGTAGTACTCCTTTATAATCACCCAGTTATGTTGTGACGTTTGGTAGCACCCAAATTGTTCCTCCGGTAAACGGGAGTTGCATAATCTCATAGTTACAGGAACATGTATAAGTCATCACTACTAGAAATACCACTACTAATGGCGCACCTAATATGGCCATTAATGGCGCATCACTGGTGCGCCATTGATAGCACGCCATTAGTAATTTTTACTAATGGCGCACCAGCTGGTGCGCCATTAGTATCTGGTATACTAATGGCGCACCACCTGGTGCGCCATTAGTATATGCGAGGGTGCGCCATTAGTATGCCTCCCAGTTGGCATGTATACCCAGGTGCTTTGGCATACTAATGGCGCACCACCTCTGGATGCGCCATTAGTAACCGCAGCATACTAATGGCGCACTACCCGGTGATGCGCCATTAGTATGCACTGTCATACTAATGGCGCACTGTCGTGTGATGCGCCATTAGTATGAATATTAGGTTTTTTTTTATTTTTTTATTTTCTGTTTTTTGCACAGGTTACAAAATGTATAATTTGACAAAATATAGACAGCACACATCAACAATAGATTCATCAAATACAATAGAAGATTAGTCTTTGAATACAATTCATCATATTAGTCTCCGAATACAATTCATCATATTAGTCTCCGAATTAAAAAGACCGAACAAAGATAGAACATTATATTACAAGTCTCGAGACCGCGAGTAGCGAGTTTGTCTTCGCATTACAAGTCGATATCGATCATCTAAACTACCATCACATAGAAGAGAGCTGCGGTCATCACGACGAGCATCATCACGATGAAACTCGTCTTCATCTGGTTCCTCCAACGCTCCCTCCCCTCTCCCGCTAGATAGCGGGCGTATCTAGATTCGGCCTCGGCCCTAGTGGTGTACCCTTTGTAACTGTTACCGCTGAATCGGTGAACCTGTCTCCGACACTCCTCCCAGTCATCGTAGACTCCGGGAACCTTACCCTTGTACACGACATACGTCGGCATCACTATGCACTAGCCAAACGAAACGTTAGTACCAATTCACAGACAATACATAAGCAATATATAATTATGCAACAGAACGATCGGAAGAGAAAAGCAAGACATTAATAGCATCGATTACATCTAAGTTGAACGACTCTCAAAACCAAAGTGTTCCTCCGGTAAACGGGAGTTGCATAATTCTCATAGTTACAGGAACATGTATAAGTCATGAAGAAAGCAATAGCAATATACTAAACGATGAAGTGCTAGGCTAACGGAATGGGTCATGTCAATCACATCATTCTCCTAATGATGTGATCCCACTAATCAAATGACAACACATGTCTATGGTTAGGAAACATAACCATCTTTGATCAATGAGCTAGTCAAGTAGAGGCATACTAGTGACTATATGTTTGTCTATGTATTCACTCATGTATCATGTTTCCGGTTAATACAATTCTAGCATGAATAATAAACATTTATCATGATATGAGGAAATAAATAATAACTTTATTATTGCCTCTAGGGCATATTTCCTTCAGTCTCCCACTTGCACTAGAGTCAATAATCTAGATTACATAGTAATGATTCTAACACCCATGGAGTCTTGGTGCTGATCATGTTTTGCTCGTGAGAGAGGCTTAGTCAACGGGTCTGCAACATTCAGATCCGTATGTATCTTGCAAATCTCTATGTCTCCCACTTGGACTTGGTCCCGAATGGAATTGAAGCGTCTCTTGATGTGCTTGGTCCTCTTGTGAAATCTGGATTCCTTTGCGAAGGCAATTGCACCAGTATTGTCACAGAAGATCTTCATTGGTCCCGATGCACTAGGTATGACACCTAGATCGGAAATGAACTCCTTCATCCAGACTCCTTCATTTGCTGCTTCAGAAGCAGCTATGTATTCCGCTTCACATGTAGATCCCGCCACGACGCTTTTTTAGAACTGCACCAACTTGCAGCTCCACCATTTAATAAAAATACGTATCCGGTTTGCGATTTAGAATCGTCCGGATCAGTGTCAAAGCTTGCATCGACGTAACCATTTACGACTAGCTCTTTGTCACCTCCATATACAAGAAACATATCCTTAGTCCTTTTCAGGTATTTCAGGATGTTCTTGACCGCTGTCCAGTGATCCACTCCTGGATTACTTTGGTACCTTCCTGCCAAGCTTATTGCTAAGCATACGTCAGGTCTGGTACACATCATTGCATACATGATAGAGCCTATGGCTGAAGCATAGGGAACATCTTTCATTTTCTCTCTATCTTCTGCTGTGGTCGGGCATTGAGTTTGACTCAACTTCACACCTTGTAGCACGGGCAAGAACCCTTTCTTTGCCTGATCCATTTTGAACTTTTTCAAAATTTTGTCAAGGTATGTGCTTTGTGAAAGTCCTATTAAGCTCTTGATCTATCTCTATAGATCTTGATGCCCAATATGTAAGCAGCTTCACCGAGGTCTTTCATTGAAAAACTTTTATTCAAGTATCCCTTTATGCTATCCAGAAATTCTATATTATTTCCGATTAATAATATGTCATCTACATGTAATATCAGAAATGCTACAGAGCTCGCACTCACTTTCTTGTAAATACAGGCTTCTCCAAAAGTTTGTATAAAACCATATGCTTTGATCACACTATCAAAACGTTTATTCCAACTCCGAGATGCTTCCACCAGTCCATAAATGGACCGCTGGAGCTTGCACACTTTGTTAGCACCTTTTGGATCAACAAAACCTTCTGGCTGCATCATATACAACTCTTCTTCTAGAAATCCATTCAAGAATGCAGTCTTGACATCCATTTGCCAAATTTCATAATCATGAAATGCAGCAATAGCTAACATGATTCGGACAGACTTAAGCATCGCTACGGGTGAGAAAGTCTCATCATAGTCAACTCCTTGAACTTGTCGAAAACCTTTCGCAACAAGTCGAGCTTTATAGACAGTTACATTACCATCAGCGTCAGTCTTCTTCTTAAAGATCCATTTATTCTCAATGGCTTGCCGATCATCGGGCAAGTCAACCAAAGTCCATACTTTGTTCTCATACATGGATCCCATCTCAGATTTCATGGCCTCTAGCCATTTTGTGGAATCTGGGCTCATCATCGCTTCCTCATAGTTCGTAGGTTCATCATGGTCAAGTAACATGACTTTCAGAATAGGATTACCGTACCACTCTGGTGCGGATCTTACTCTGGAAGACCTATGAGGTTCAGTAGAAACTTGATCTGAAGTTTCATGATCAATATCATTAGCTTCCTCACTAATTGGTGTAGTCGTCACAGGAACCGGTTCTTGTGGTGAACTACTTTCCAATAAGGGAGTAGATACAGTTATCTCATCAAGTTCTACTTTCCTCCCACTCACTTCTTTCGAGAGAAACTCCTTCTCTAGAAAGGATCCGATTTTAGCAACGAAAATCTTGCCCTCAGATCTGTGATAGAAGGTGTACCCAATTGTCTCTTTTGGGTATCCTATGAGGACACATTTCTCCGATTTGGGTTCGAGCTTATCTGGATGAAGTTTCTTTACATAAGCATCGCAACCCCAAACTTTAAGAAACGACAACTTTGGTTTCTTGCCAAACCACAGTTCATAAGGCGTTGTCTCAACGGATTTTGATGGTGCCCTATTTAACGTGAATGCGGCTGTCTCTAAAGCATAACCCCAAAACGATAGCGGTAAATCAGTAAGAGACATCATAGATCGCACCATATCTAGTAAAGTACGATTACGACGTTCGGACACACCATTTCGTTGTGGTGTTCCGGGTGGCGTGAGTTGCGAAACTATTCTGCATTGTTTCAAGTGTAGGCCAAACTCGTAACTCAAATATTCTCCTCCACGATCAGATCGTAGAAATTTTATTTTCTTGTTACGATGATTTTCCACTCCACTCTGAAATTCTTTGAACTTTTCAAACGTTTCAGACTTGTGTTTCATCAAGTAGATATACCCATATCTGCTCAAATCATCTGTGAAGGTGAGAAAATAACGATACCCGCCGCGAGCCTCAACATTCATTGGACCACAAACATCAGTATGTATGATTTCCAACAAATCAGTTGCTCGCTCCATAGTTCCGGAGAACGGCGTTTTAGTCATCTTGCCCATGAGGCACGGTTGCAAGTACCAAGTGATTCATAATCAAGTGATTCCAAAAGCCCATCAGTATGGAGTTTCTTCATGTGCTTTACACCGATATGACCTAAACGGCAGTGCCACAAATAAGTTGCACTATCGTTATCAACTCTGCATCTTTTGGTTTCAACACCATGAATATGTGTATCACTACTATCAAGATTCAATAAAAATGGACCACTCTTCAAGGGTGCATGACCATAAAAGATATTACTCATATAAATAGAACAAGCATTATTCTCTGATTTAAATGAATAACCGTCTCGCATCAAACAAGATCCAGATATAATGTTCATGCTCAACGCTGGCACCAAATAACAGTTATTTAGGTCTAAAACTAATCCCAATGGTAGATGTAGAGGTAGCGTGCCGACCGCGATCACATCGACTTGGAACCATTTCCCACGCGCATCGTCACCTCGTCCTTAGCCAATCTTCGCTTAATCCGTAGTCCCTGTTTCGAGTTGCAAATATTAGCAACAGAACCAGTATCAAATACCCATGTGCTACTGCGAGCATTAGTAAGGTACACATCAATAACATGTATATCACATATACCTTTGTTCACTTTGCCATCCTTCTTATCCGCCAAATACTTGGGGCAGTTCCGCTTCCAGTGTCTAGTCTGCTTGCAATAGAAGCACTCAGTTTCAGGCTTAGGTCCAGACTTGGGTTTCTTCTCTTGAGCAGCAACTTTCTTGCTGTTCTTTTTGAAGTTCCCCTTCTTCTTCCCTTTGCCCTTTCTCTTGAAACTGGTGGTCTTGTTAACCATCAACACTTGATGCTCCTTTTTGATTTCTACCTCCGCGGCTTTTAGCATTGCGAAGAGCTCGGGAATAGTCTTGTTCATCCCTTGCATATTATAGTTCATCACAAAGCTCTTGTAGCTTGGTGGCAGTGATTGAAGAATTCTGTCAATGACACTATCATCAGGAAGATTAACTCCCAGTTGAATCAAGTGATTATTATACCCAGACATTTTGAGTATGTGTTCACTGACAGAACTATTCTCCTCCATCTTGCAGCTATAGAACTTATTGGAGACTTCATATCTCTCAATCCGGGCATTTGCTTGAAATATTAACTTCAACTCCTGGAACATCTCATATGCTCCATGGCGTTCAAAACGTCTTTGAAGACCCGGTTCTAAGCCGTAAAGCATGGCACACTGAACTATCGAGTAGTCATCAGCTTTGCTCTGCCAGACGTTCTTAACGTCGTCAGTTGCATCAGCAGCAGGCCTGGCACCCAGCGGTGCTTCCAGGATGTAACTTTTCTGTGCAGCAATGAGGATAATCCTCAGGTTACAGACCCAGTCCGTGTAATTGCTACCATCATCTTTCAACTTTGCTTTCTCAAGGAATGCATTAAAATTCAACGGAACAACAACACGAGACATCTATCTACAAACAAACATAGACAAGCAAAATACTATCAGGTACTAAGATCATGATAAATTTAAGTTCAATTAATCATATTACTTAAGAACTCCCACTTAGACAGACATCTCTCTAGTCATCTAAGTGATCACGTGATCCAAATCAACTAAACCATGTCCGATCATCACGTGAGATGGAGTAGTTTCAATGGTGAACATCACTATGTTGATCATATCTACTATATGATTCACGTTTGACCTTTCGGTCTCCGTGTTCCGAGGCCATATCTGTATATGCTAGGCTCGTCAAGTATGACCTGAGTATTCCGTGTGTGCAACTGTTTTGCACCCGTTGTATTTGAACGTAGAGCCTATCACACCCGATCATCACGTGGTGTCTCAGCACGAAGAACTTTCACAACGGTGCATACTTAGGGAGAACACTTCTTGATTATTAGTGAGAGATCATCTTAAAATGCTACCGTCAATCAAAGCAAGATAAGATGCATAAAGGATAAACATCACATGCAATCAATATAAGTGATATGATATGGCCATCATCATCTTGTGCTTGTGATCTCCATCTTCGAAGCACCGTCGTGATCACCATCGTCACCGGTGCGACACCTTGATCTTCATCGTAGCATCGTCGTCGTTACGCCATCTATTGCTTCTACGACTATCGCTACCGCTTAGTGATAAAGTAAAGCAATTACAGGGCGTTTGCATTTCATACAATAAAGCGACAACCATATGGCTCCTGCCAGTTGCCGATAACTTCGGTTACAAAACATGATCATCTCATACAATAAAATATAGCATCACGTCTTGACCATATCACATCACAACATACCCTGCAAAAACAAGTTAGACGTCCTCTACTTTGTTGTTGCAAATTTTACGTGGCTGCTACGGGCTTAGCAAGAACCGTTCTTATGTACGCATCAAAAACCACAATGATAGTTCGTCAAGTTAGTGCTGTTTTAACCTTCGCAAGGACCGGGCGTAGCCACACTCGATTCAGCTAAAGTGAGAGAGACAGACACCCGCCAGTCACCTTTAAGCACGAGTGCTCGTAACGGTGAAACCAGTCTCGCGTAAGCGTACGCGTAATGTCGGTCCGGGCCGCTTCATCTCACAATACCGCCGAACCAAAGTATGACATGCTGGTAAGTAGTATGACTTGTATCACCCACAAGTCACTTGTGTTCTACTCGTGCATATAACATCAACACATAATACCTAGGCTCTGATACCACTGTTGGGGAACGTAGTAATTTCAAAAAATTTCCTATGCACACGCAAGATCATGGTGATGGCATAGCAACGGGAGGGGAGAGTGTATGTCCACGTACCCTCGTAGACCGTAAGCAGAAGCGTTATGACAATGCGGTTGATGTAGTCGTACGTCTTCACGATCCGACCGATCTAAGCTCCGAACGTACGGGGCCTCCGAGTTCAGCACACGTTCAGCTCGATGACGATCTCCGGCCTCCGATCTAGCAAAGCTCCGGAGATGAGTTCCGTCAGCACGACGGCATGGTGACGATGTTGATGTTCTACCGGCGCAGGGCTTCGCCTAAGCTTCGCGATGATATGATCGAGGTGGAATATGGTGGAAGGGGGCACCGCACACGGCTAAGGAACGATCCGTAGATCAACTTCTGTGTCTATGGGGTGCCCCCCGCCCCCGTATATAAAGGAGCCAGGGGGGAGGAGGCGGCCGGCCAAGGAGGGCGCGCCAAGGGGGAGTCCTACTCCCACCGGGAGTAGGACTCCCTTCTTTCCAAGTAGGAGTAGGAGAAGGGGGGAAGGAGGAGGAAGGGAGGAAGGAAAGGGGGGGCACCGCCCCCCTTCCCTTGTCCTATTCGGACTAGGAAGGGGAGGGGCACGCGGCCCCCTCCTGGTTCCTTCCCTCTTCTCCCTTGAGGCCCATGTAGGCCCAATAACCCCCCGGGGGTTCCGGTAACCTCCCGGTACTCCGGTAAAATGTCGATTTCACCCAGAACAATTCTAATGTCCAAATACAGGCTTCCAATATATCAATCTTTATGTCTCGACCATTTTGAGACTCCTCGGTATGTCCGTGATCACATCCGGGACTCAGAACAAACTTCGGTACATCAAAACTTATAAACTCATAATAAAACTATCATCGTAACGTTAAGCGTGCGGACCCTACGGGTTCGAGAACTATGTAGACATGACCTAGAACCATTCTCGGTCAATAACCAATAGTGGGACCTGGATGCCCATATTGGTTCCTACATATTCTACGAAGATCTTTATCGGTCAAACCGCACAACAACATACGTTGTTCCCTTTGTCATCGGTATGTTACTTGCCCGAGATTTGATCGTCGGTATCCAATACCTAGTTCAATCTCGTTACCGGCAAGTCTCTTTACTCGTTCTGTAATGCATCATCTCGTAACCAACTCATTGGTCACATTGCTTGCAAGGCTTGTTGTGATGTGCATTACCGAGAGGGCCCAGAGATACCTCTCCGACAATCGGAGTGACAAAACCTAATCTCGAAATACGCCAACTCAACATGTACCTTCGGAGACACCTGTAGTACTCCTTTATAATCACCCAGTTACGTTGTGACTTTTGGTAGCACCCAAAGTGTTTCTCCGGTAAACGGGAGTTGCATAATCTCATAGTTACAGGAACATGTATAAGTCATGAATAAAGCAATAGCAATATACTAAACGATCAAGTGCTAGGCTAACGGAATGGGTCATGTCAATCACATCATTCTCCTAATGATGTGATCTGACTAATCAAATGACAACACATGTCTATGGTTAGGAAACATAACCATCTTTGATCAATGAGCTAGTCAAGTAGAGGCATACTAGTGACTATATGTTTGTCTATGTATTCACACATGTATCATGTTTCCGGTTAATACAATTCTAGCATGAATAATAAACATTTATCATGATATGAGGAAATAAATAATAACTTTATTATTGCCTCTAGGGCATATTTCCTTCATAATATTGGCAACGTGTTTGCAAAGTTTGTTGGTACTCAAAGTGGTGTCAAGAAAAGAACCATTTGGGTGGCCAAGCCTATTGTGACTAACCTCTTAGGACCCAACTTGGTTGGGGACCAACAAGCTAAAACTTGACCAATAGGTGTTGATGGAGGTCATTGGAGACTTGGCTACATTATGAAGAATTAAGGGGTCTTCATCATTCATATTGTCTCAAGCCAAGTCATTCAGATTATCAAGTTTCTATCTTATATCCAATGTTCCCCCTTGCGGTAACTTGTGCTTAAATTTTTTACATTGAAAGTTACTTGCCCCTTAGCATGTTGTGGTTTTGTACCTTGCATGTGCGTGTATATGTTATGCTTCCAATTTGCTTATCTTCAGAAATCAAGTATGTGCATGTTGGTTCGCACATCATGTACGTGTGTGTAGTGTGTTGATCCTTTGTTCATCTTGTTTATATCTTAGTTGGATCTTGTGAGAGATTAATGGAACATCCCATTTTGGGGGAGTGATGTGCTTTGTGCACCTCACAATCCTAAAAATGTGTGTACATGAGGAATACCATCTAGTATTGATATTACAAGATTATCTAGTCTCTATGTGGTATGTCTTCTCATGAGAAATTCAAATTCTATTTGGTCCATTAATTATCTCTTGTTGGTTGTCTTTTGCATCTTATTAAGTTTTTCATTGGTATCACATTATTGGGGAGTAATATGCTATGTGTACATTACAAGCCTAGAAAATGTGTACATTCGAGATATTGTCACTTAGAATTGTTTTTGTAAATTATATTGTTCCTAGGTGGCATGTTAGCTCTACAAGTTGCAATTTGCTTGTGTTTGGTGTGAAGATGATGTCGGATATCCTTGCTATCTACCACCGGGAATTATTTCCAAATACTTCTTGTCTTTTGACAATTGATACTCACTTATGTGTGGTAGAAATTATTGACCATCTTAACATTGGCCTTTGCTTTTTATTTGCCTTATCTCTTGCCAAGTTTGTGTCAACTCCCATTGCCTTCCGTGCCACTTGAGGATCTTGTTGTTTTCTTGGTCTTGTCTAGTGTTTTCCTTGATATAGTGAACATGGCGATCCTACCTTGTGCATTTGTATTCAAATGCAAATTTTCTATAATGCACAACTCGTGGGGGAGCTATCCTATTTTCTATAAAACACTAAACTTGTGATCCATTTTAAGTGTGTGTTGGTGGATGGCAAGTTGTTTCTTTTGGTACTTTGTGCCATCATGAAACTTTGTAGAGAGCTTGGTTTGTTTGGAACCATCCTCTCCTTTGGGAGTTTGACACCTTTTTTGTGTGTTACAATGGATATCTCATTCCTTGATGTATCTTTTAATGATATCTTCCAAGTGATGATTTCTCCATTTGGTATCCTTTTCACTTGGTTTTTCCTTGTATTTTGGTATCGGTTCTTGAAAGTCTTGAGCATGCATTTTAACTTCATGTAGTTCCTTTGGCATGCTTTCTTTCTTTGACCCAATATATAGGGGAAACTCCACCAAGCTTCAAATTGGATGAGATGTGCATGAGATTCATTTTCATATCTATATGCACATATCTATGTGGAGTTCGTCCTATGTATTGTTGGTTCTCTAACCCTTTGGTCCCAATGAGTTTGGGTACCATTTTGTTTGTGTTGTTGTTCTAGGAACAATTGGAGATGCATTGGATGCTCGGCTGACTCACAAGGAAGGAGGTGTCATCACGTGCTTATTGGAGTCAAGCTAGGATGCTCAATGAACTACTATCTATTACCTTCAATTGGTTTCTTCTACATCCTTCCAATAATATCTCGGTAACAAGTATCTATTCATGCATTCTTTTCTTGCATTCAACCTTGTGTAGGTTGCATCTTGGCATGATAGTCATTCCATCTTGTGATACTTGTTTCCTTTCTCAAAGCATCTCAACGATGATCTCATGTTGCTAGTTGTGATGTCTTTGATAGTTATGTGGGAGGAATTCATCTATATACAATAAGACCATATCTAGCCATGTGCTATGCTTCAAAGCAAATATCTTATTGCTATATCTATGACTTCCTTTTGGATATCTTGTTCCTTCGTGTTGTAACTATTCCGGGTGTACATCCTTCTTTGTAGATATATATCATCATGATTTCGTCTACCTAGAATCTTATACACTTGAAAGAAGTTGCATATCTAGATGATATCCTTTCTTTCATGTCCGCCTTGTCTTTCTTTTGTTTTTTTTCTTTGGTGGCTCCGTGAAAGCTTTTGCCTGAGTGCGTGTCTTATCTCATTGCATCTTGATGCACTCTTGTGTGGTGAAGATTATTTTCCTCATCCTTATCTCTATGAGGCTTTTGCCATCTTAATTGGTATCCCTCGTCTTGATGAGGCTTTCATCTTCTATCTTCACCATGGGTTGTCACAAGTGTTGGTTCTTTATTTTGCATTTTTAGTGTGCTTGTGAACCCTTTTGCTTGGTGTGGGGGGGAGGACATGTCATGCACCTTGTATCTCCACTATCCAAGACTATGTTAATGCTTAATTCTCATCCGTACATTAGTCTTCTCAAGTTCTTTGCCATGACTCACACACATCATTTTGGTTGAGCCTTCTCTTAAGTTGCCTCTTTTATATGTTGCTCAACCATTTGTTTGTTGCAAGTGCTACGCCTTGTTTCCTACATGCTCACTTGCACTCGTTGTAAGCTTCTATTGATTTTGGGAGCTATGATCCTATTTTGTGCACTTCGTATCCAAATACAAATATTCTTATGTGTGCACAAATCATGGGGAGCTTCTCTAGATTATTTAGAACACTCCTTTGCTCATATCATAACATCCTTCATTCATGTGGCTCATAGGATCTTTGGTCTAGTTGGTTCAATTGATATCATTTGATTGCTTGCTTCAATTGGTATCTTTTGATTGCTCGATTGCTTGTTTCTCTCTTTGTTATGTCTTTGTGGCATATCATTCTTTTGCAACCTTTGGGCCTCAATATAGTTTGTCTTCCTCCAACTATTTACCATTGGATATGTGTATTGCATTCCACTCTATTTTTGAGAGATACACAATTCATGGAGGAACACTCTTTATATTGGCCTTCTAAGCTTTTCACCCATTTTGGCAATCGATGCCAATGGGGGAGGAGTTTCAGAGAGTTTTGTGGAGAAGTCTTCAGAGTTTTCTCCTTGCTTTGGTTTTGGTTCTTAAGCATTTGCATCCCATTCTCATGCATCATTGGTTGTTGCATTGCATGGTGATGCATAACTCTTTGTATGAACTCTCTTGAAAGTGATTGTCATCAATTACCAAAATGGGGGAGATTGAAAGAACATGCGGTGCCCCCATGTTTGGTTTTGGTAATTGATGACAATCTCTATGGTCTAATGGTTGCATTGAGTTATATTTGAAGGTTTTGTCCATAGGCTTTTCTTGAAATCCATGTGTTGGTTTCAAGGAGTTTATGAGTTGACCAAGGTGCTATTAAGGAATTATCTAAAGATTGGTCATGTGAGTGTTGATCTTATTGCAAGCATGTCTTGAAGAATAAGATTGTGGGATCATTCATGTTTACCTTCAAGACATCATCCAAACGAAGAGAGTTAAAAGATTCAAGGTTGATCAAGACTAAGTCAAGATTGAATCAAGTTGATCAACTCACAAAGCGTATAAGATGTACCAAGAGGGATCAAGTGATCCCATGGTATGGTAAGCATTGTCCATTGCACTTTGTGTACTAACCCATGGTCTATGTGAGAGTTCTATATGGGGTTAGGTACATGTCCATGGGCTTGCGTCAAGAGGAAGATATCATACAACCCATGGAAAGGATGACATCAAGTGGTGATCGTCATCATGATTGCCGTGTGCAAGTTCAAGTGGAGCATCACGAAGAGATCAAGTGCTTGAATCTTGCCATCCTTTGTCGTGTCAATGGTCTTGTGAAGATGTGCGGAAGAGAGGCTCACCCATATTGGACTATGGGGGAGCAATCATCTAATCTTCATCGAGCCAACACAATCAAGAAAGGTGGTCCAACTTGAGGGAGTCAAGATCTTCATGATCTAGCTCAAGTGGACCATGTGCAAGACAAAGGTTTGCCCTTGATAGGTTTTCTATTTTACCGGTCTCGTGGTGGTAGTTGGGAGACTGGGTTATAGGATCATTTGTCATACTATCAAGGGGGGCTCTCAAGTTGGTAGCTTGATCGTATCGTTAGTAGAGAGCTCAAACCATTGCATCCTTGCATCATGTTTCTTGGTTCTTGTTTGGTTCTCTTTGTGAGTCTTAGAGCTTATGGTCATCTTGATGACAAGCTTGAGTTCATCGAAAACGGAGTTCGCATGCGTCTTCTATGATGTTTTCGGTGTTGGAGGTTTTACCGGTCTTATCTGAGGAAGGGTTCTCACCATTTTCTTATGGGCCTTTTCTAATTTGCTTCTTATTTATATTTCTTTCAATATTTTGTTAGCCCTTGCCGCTAGCTTTCCAACAAACTTGGTTTCATCAAATTTGGAGTCCATTTGCAAAAGTTGTGGTAGTTTTGGTGTTCTGAAAAGGCTGCAGCGGTACTACCATGAATTGGAGCGGATGTAATTTTTTACTACCGCTCCAGAGCGGTACTACCGCGGCTCCTACAGCAGTAGTACCGCTCCGGACCAAAAACTCGTCCCAAGTCCTGTGGTGGTAGGCCCGCATGTAATTTTTTAGTACCGCTCGCAAGCAGTAGTACCGCTACCCCTAGCGGTAGTACCGTGAGGTCAAGCGGTACTACCGCTCCGACGGTTCTTCTCGCCTTTTTGCCTCCTCCCTGTTGTGTTTCGAAGGGGTACTACCGCCCTAGCGGTACTACCGCTCCTTGGAGCGGTAGTACCGCTCTGTGCGGGCTGTGAGCATAACGGTTGGATTTTCCCCCACCTATAAAAGGGGGTCTTCTTCCCCATTGAACCTTATGCTTTAAGCTCGTGTTATTTTCCCATTGTTGACCTTCTTCGAGCTTGCTAACTCCCAATCCCTCCATGGATTCTTGCTAGTTTTTGAGGGAAAAGAGAGAGGAGATCTAGATCCACATTTCCACCAATCACTTTCTCCTCTGTGTGAGGGGAACCCCTTGGATCTAGATCTTGGAGTTCTTGGTGTTATCCTTCTTGTTCTTCCTCTCATCTTCCTCCCTAGCATTAGTTGCTTCGGTGGGATTTTAAAGAGAAGGACTTGGGCACTGCATGTGCCCTTGCCATTGCATTTGGTGCATCGGTTTGAGTTCTCCACGCGATACATGGAAGTTACAAGTTGAGAAGCTTATTACTCTTGGGTGCTTGGTACCCTTGAGCTTGTTACTCTTGGGTGTTTGGACACCCTAGAGCTTGTTCCTCTTGGGTGCCTTGGTGCCCTAGACGGTTGGTGTTGTTTGGAGCTCAATCATTGTGGTGTAAAGCTCCGGGCAAGCGTTGGGGTCTCCAATTAGGATGTGGAGATCGCCCCGAGCAATTTGACGGGTACCGGTGACCGCCCCCAAGGGTTGCCAAAGTGTACGGGTTCGGTGACCGCCCCCAAGGGTTGCCATTTGTACGGGTTCGGTGACCTCCCTCAAGGGTCCCTTAGTGGAATCATGGCATCTCGCATTGTGCGAGGGCGTGAGGAGATTACGGTGGCCCTAGTGGCTTCTTGGGGAGCATTGTGCCTCCACACCGCTCCAAACAGAGATTAGCATCCGCAAGGGTGTGAACTTCGGGATACATCTTCGTCTCCGCGTGCCTCGGTTATCTCTTTCCCGAGCCCTTTACTTATGCACTTTACTTTGTGATAGCCATATTGTTCTTTGTCATATATCTTGCTATCACATAGTTGCTTATCTTGCTTAGCATAAGTTGTTGGTGCACATAGGTGAGCCTAGTTGTTTTAGGTTTTGTGCTTGACAAATTAACCGCTAGGTTTATTCTGCATTTGTTCAATCCTTAACCATAATTATTTTAAATCGCCTATTCATCCCCCCTCTAGGTGACATCCTCGATCTTTCAGATGGGGCAATCATATTCCCTTTTTTTCCTTCTTCCCCTTTCCTTCTCCATTTTGGCCAGCCCATATGGGGGGGGGGGCACCATCCCCTATGTGGCTGGTGCGTTTCCCCTCTTGGCCCATAAGGCCCATATCTTTTGCCGGGGGTGCCCGAAACCCCTTCCGGTGACCCGATAAGTACCCGGTGCTTCCTGAAAAACTACTGGTGTTCGAATACCATCGAGAGGGCCCAGAGATACCTCTCCGATACTTAGAATGACAAATCCTAATCTCGATCTATGCCAACCCAGCAAACACCTTAGGAGATACCTGTAGAGCATCTTTATAATCACCCAGTTAAGTTGTGATGTTTGATAGCACACAAGGCATTCCTCCAGTATCCGGGATTTGCATAATCTCATAGTCGGAGGAATGTGTATTTGACATGAAGAAAGAAATAGCAATAAAACTGAACAGTCGTAATGCTAAGCTAACGAATGGGTCTTGTCCATGTGACACCCCAAAAATTTAACCACGTTTTGAATTATTAAAATTTTGCAAGAAGTTTAAAATTTTGCTTTCTGGATTTTCTTTTGGTTTCAGAACCCCTTTTTCTTTAATATTGTGGAGTTTTTACCTCAAGTGGAAACTTTCCAAAAATATTATTGGATTTCCATACTTTCTCAATAAAAAAATTCTTAATCAGTGGGTTTATTTGCATAATTGTTTTTTCTGAGCTTTATTCTTTCAAAGTGATTTTCAGAGCCTCTTTTGCACTGCAACCATTTGATAAATGCATCTAAAATCTTCACCAAAATTTGGGGATGACATATGATGTCCCTAAATCACTTTTATGCAAAAACATCTTCTGTTCATTGGAGATTTTGAGCTCTACAACAAGTTTTCAAATCTGGTCCAGTGGGCAATTTTGCACTACAACCTATTTAAATATTTCTTTAAAGACGACCAGTCGACTGGTCGCTAGCAACAGATCCACACGACTACTGCTATTCTTATTCACATGCCCACGCATTGGTATTCAATGCGCAATGTATGAGGAGTAAACGAAGGAAGCAATTCTATTATGATGATTAGAGTATGCATGTATGCATGCATGCATGTGAAACGAAATAGCTGATGTCAGCAATTATTCCATTTAAATTCAAAATTCAAAATCTTTTGTAGCTCTAACCGTCGCTCCGATTGAAAACCGTTTTCACATAAAAGATTCGTGACGATGAGACCTTCGAAACTAGATCCCATGTTGATATGTTTCAACGACTTTTTTTTGGGATCAAAAGTTACCAGGCCCAGGCTGAGTAAGTTATCACATCTGTGATAACTAAGTTACCATCTTGTTTATATAGAAATTATCGGGCATAAAAATGGTCCTTTAACCTTTTCCCCACGTGCAAATGAATTAGAGGACAGAAAAGATGATGTGATCCTATATCTCCCCCCTCCCTATTTCAAAACTTCAAAATGTTTTGTAAATCAAACATTTAGTCTGATCGAAAAATCGTTATCACATAAAAAATCTATCACGACGAGAGCTTTGAGACTAGATACCATGTTGATATGTTCCGACAGCTTTTTTCTTAGATCAAAAGTTACCACGACTAGGCTACGTAAGTAATCACGCTTGTGCTACATATGTTACCATGTTGTTTACACAGATATTGCTGGGTTATAACCTGGTTTCTCCAATCTTCTTATTAGCTCAGGTTAAAGTTACCGCGGTGTCTGTGCATGAGTTATCACGTATACGATGCGTAGGGTATCAAACTATTTACACGAAGGTTATCAGGGGGATGTTTTTAAATAACCCCCTCGCTAAAGTTAATGGGACCGAGGCACATAAGTTATTAGGTCTGCGGTGTGTTAGTTACCATGCTATTACACAAAAGTTACCGAGGGGATATTTCATCAACCCCTTCCCCCATGCCAAAGTTGTAAGTACCGAGGTACAAAAGTTATCTGGTATGCGATGTTTGAATTACCATGTTATTCACATAAAAAGTTACCAGGGGGATATTTCATCAATCACGAGGTTTGATGAAGATTTTTTGGGGTCAAAAAGGTTACCACGGTGTTTGTATGTGAGTTATCAACTTTGTTGTGCATACTTTACCATGTTCCTTATACAGAACTTACCTATTATGTTTTCAAACACTTTTCCTCCCGAGCCAGAAGTTATCACAGAGTTTGTAATTAAGTTATCGGATATGTGTTGTGTATATTATCATGCTATTTACTTGAAAGTTACCGGGTTGTGTGTTTTCAGCACCCCCCCTCACCCCGATCAAAACTTACCGCGATGTTTGTACGTAAGTTATTAGGGCAGTGATGCGTAAACTATCATCATATTTACAGAGAAGTTATCAAGGTTACATCTCGTCAAAACTCCCCCCCCCCCTGAGGGAAAAGTTATCATGTTTGCGGTGTGTAAATCATGATATTCACAAAGGAATTACTGCGGTATATTTCATCAACTTTTTCTGGTTTAGAAGTTATCATCATGTTTGCATGCAAGTTATCAGGCCCGCGGTGCATAAATTACCAGGCTATTCACATAGAAATTACCGGTTGGTATATTTCAACAACTTCTTTCGCCTCGGGCTAAAATTATCACGGTGTTTGTACGTAAATTATCACGTTTGCGGCCCAAAAATTACCGGCTTTCAGAGACGACCTACCACCTTCTCTTCGTCAACATCTCCTACCTCTCGGACTGAATATTCTTTAGAAGAATCGTTGACCACATCACCAAAATCATCCACACCGTCATCCGGGTGTTGGCGGAGATACCTATTTCCATCATAAAGTGGAACAAACAAAGATAAACTAGAGAAAAATCATGGAATTAATAAGGAAAAATGTATGTTTTGTAGAAGATGCAGTACTAAATATCATGATGAAATAGTTTAGCTTTATCAAACTTAACACGTACATACATAGTGTGGAGTGGTTAGTGGATTAAGGTCATACTAAGCTACATGTTACAGGTGCTGAGTTCAAGCCCCCCGCATGCAATTTTAATTGCCCAACCTGCTCTATTTTTAGATAGTTATTAGCACCTGCGAAAAAAGGAAAGTGCGGGCGTGCACGTAATTAATTCAGCGCGAAAAAAGGGGAGTACGGTCGGGCGGGTTATAATCGGCATGATTTCGGGGGAGGTAGTTTCCGTAAGATGTCGCGTCATACGTGGGGCTACAGTTAGTTTCCGTTAAAAAGTCATGATCGTGCGATCCAGATCCAACGACGCGCAGGTCGTGCGGATCTGTAGCAAAACACCAGTCGGCAGGATTTTAGCATTGTCGTTCTTTAAAACTTCCACCAAATTAGGGGAGGTCAGTAGGGGTATATTATCCATATTTTTGCAAAAACCCAGTTATGTCCTTTGAAAATTTTGAGTGAATCAACCTCATTTTCATTCTGGTCCAACTTGAGGATTTGTACCGCAACCATATTTTTAATTGCTCCTTTACCATGGTTCTTTTTCCTACTTGTAGTCCTTCCTACAAAACCCTTACGTCCAACAGCATGAACCCATTGGGATAATTTTGGTCCATGAAATGACAACCTTTAGTTTCTGCCCAAAACTGATTTTCTCAAATAATTGCACTAACAAGTTTCTTTGTTTGGCAAACTAACCTGACCACCACCACCTACACCTAAAGAGACCCCAATCTAGGGATTTTGACCACTCCAAGAACTGCCTAGATGCCTCTAGCATTATATCAAACACCTTGAGTACATGAGCAGATTTGGCATAAGTTTTGGTTTGCATTGTGAACTTGATCCTCTGATCAAGATAACTTGTCCACTAAGCCTCTAGAATACCCTAACCTAATCCTGTTAAACCCCAGCTCCACCCTAGCCTCCTAGCATGCACTGGCATTATGCCGAGCACCTAACGTGCGTGCTCTGGGCGCGCCCAGAGCGCACGTTTTGCACGCGCGTGCACCGAGCCGCCGCGTCGCGCCCCTGGCCCTCGCTCGCCTGCAGAGCCGCGCCCCACCCTCGACCACTCGCCAGAACGCGCCAAGCTGCCCTGGTGCCCTACAACGCCGCCGTCAGAGCCTCTTGGCGGCACGCCGGCGTCCGCAGTGCGCCTCTGCCACGGACGGCGCCGCCCAAGCCCCAAATCCTCGCCATCTGGCCTCGTGAGCAGGCCACCCTTATCTCCGAGCCGTCCGCTAGCGCCGAACCTGCTCTGCCATCGCCACGTTGCTCTGCCGCAACAGAAACAATCGGCCGACGATCTTATCCCCGGCGAAGGCGAAACCGACCTTCCCCGGCTATATATAGCCCCAGGCCTTGCTCGAGCCTCGTCAGCAGCCCCGTACCACCCCTCTAGCACGCCCCACGGCCAGCAAGCAATGGCAGGAGGCCTTCTTCCTAGCCTCCGAACGATTCGGCCGCCGCTGCCCTCCGGTCCGTTTCGTCGCAACCAGGCCCTCCCCCGACAAACCAACACCACCACCCGACTCCCTTCGACCGTGCGGAGCTACCCAACCTCCCAATCTCGCTCAAGAACCACCGTGGCACGAACCCCCAATTCGACCCGAAGCTATCGCCGCCGAGGAGCTCACCGCTGGCGACTCCCTCCGTCCCCACCTGACTAGCGACCACCGGGAGGACCGTCCTGGACTGACGGATCCATCCCCACCCTCGGTTTCTCGAACGGTGCCGCCGTCCGCTGGCGAGCGTCGCCGGAGCCCCCGCCTCGGCTCGGACAGAGGAGGAAGAGGGCAGGGGGACTAGTCAAACCTGACCAGTGGGCCCGCTGGACCCACTGTCAGTGACCCACGCGCCGGCCACGCTGGATAAGTGGAGACGTAAAATCAGAGTACGTGTTCGACGTGTGCATATATTCGAAACGTTTTTCTTTTTCTGTTTTATTTTAAAAACAGAATTTGACCAAAACTTTGACTGTCTATAACCTTTTAAATATAACTCCAAATGATTTAATTCTTTTTCCTACCTCTCTCAAATATTGTCTAGTTTATTTTAAGATTTATTTCAAAAAAATTCAGACAACTTTTTGGTACTGTTTTTTAAACTATATATTGATTCAAAATTTTTTTAAATAGGATTTTTGGAGAGAGGAGAAAGCTTTCAAAGGTTTTGG
Organism: Triticum aestivum; assembly: GCF_018294505.1. NCBI lineage: Eukaryota > Viridiplantae > Streptophyta > Magnoliopsida > Poales > Poaceae > Triticum > Triticum aestivum. Next base: position 330,538,248 of record NC_057795.1, on the reverse strand, counting down.
AGTGCACCATGCCTCCCCACTACTTGAAGGCAAGCATTCTGAACCCTGGAATAATATGGTCACGTGTTGTTTGATACGGTTACAACACCTCCCATCTCGGAGTTTTCATTTTTTTTGTGATGATATGTTCAAACTCACGAGTGCATATTGATGATTCATGCTGTTGGAGTTTGATATGTTGGGATAGTAGTCACCATCACATGCCTCTCATGCATTCCGGAAAGAACCCGGGAAAGCCTCTGTCTTGGGTAGACACGAGCTTGTCTCTGGTCGTTGAGACGATTGTGTCCGGTACGGCATAATGATACATGATGAGTGGTGGTTATGTCTGTTGGTTGAAAACATATTTGTTATGCTAATCATGCATGGAATACTTAAACCTCCTGAGTCAACCATAGATCGAGTCTTGTTCCGATAACCCCCACACTTGTTTCGTACTACCACTTGTCCCTGCCATAGGTAGGCTACGGTTCAGTAGGTTGACAACCCCTTTCTAGCACACACCATACAGAGGGACCGGGATGAGGGTTCCATGGCCATGGATTAAAGCCAGTCATCCGGTCAGGGGGCATGGGTGTTTCGGTTGTAGCCGAGGGGGTAGCTCCCCTAGTTTGCGCGCGGTATAAATTTTGTGATCCCATGCTAATCAAGGTTGCAGCCTCCCCACTTAGAGTTTTGCTTAACAGTGTCATGGGTGATTCCAGACACCGTTGAGTCAAGCTGGTGTGTGCGGTTGGGTGTGTTTTCAACTAAAAGACCGTAAGCGGAATTAGTCCGGATGGACTAACGGAATCCGTTACTCATGGGTAAAGAGTACACCCTCTGCAGAGATTAAACCTATTCGAGTAGCCGTGTCCATGGTTAAGGACTATAGTCTGGGTTGGGTCAAGTGTCGGTCTTAGTGTCGGTCTTCGGAGGAAAAACAACTAAGTCAGAACATTGATTATGACCGGTGACTTATGATGATTATGATTATTATTGTTGTGGACTAACTATTTCCATTACTTGATTTATTGAGTATCCCTGGGACGGTTCTACCTCCTGGATATTCACTGTGATTATTCTGTTATAAGCCCTTTATGTGGTGTCGCACAGACGCCCGACTGTGGCATGATTGTTATTTAATTACCATATAAGCCCTTTATGTGGTGTCGCACAGACGCCCGACTGTGGCATGTTTGTTATTCATTTACCGTATAAGCCCTTTATGTGGTGTCGCATAGACGCCCGACTGTGGCATGTTTGTTATTTAATTATCATATAAGCCCTTTATGTGGCATCGCACAGACGCCCGACTGCGGCAGGTTTGTTACTTATTTCACTTGTGAGCCCTTTCTGTGGTGTCGCTCAGACGCCCGACTGAGGCATTCTATTTCTACTCTCTAATTGCATCATTCATGTGCTACGAGAATAACATGTTTGCGTGCATCCTGGATTTTACTTCTGTGACCGACTTTGTGATCATAGAATATTTCAGAGCATGATTATCGTTCGTTCTATTATACCTGTGTTCATAATGTTTGCGAGTACATTCAAAGTACTCACTGGCTTGTCCCTGGCTATTGTCTTGGCCAGATTTCTTTCTTGGAGAGGAGCGTTGTGATGACAGCCCCGGAACCTAATCAATGGTGATAGCAGCCTCGCGAAGATAGGAGTTATCCAGGTCAGCTGTTCCTGTGGGAAATAGAGTTCCACAAACGCTGATGACCACAAACCGCTCCCGCCATCAACCACTAGAAACCTTGTGTTGTAATCATAGGCCAGAATGGTCTTGTACTACATATCATGTATTTTGCTTGGAGTTATTGTATCAAGTTTGTGTCTCGCCGGCTAACAGTAATCCTGGGGCTGGTGAGTATAAGGGCCATTTTCTGGGAAATTAAAATCCCAAAAATCCGGTCCTGACAGACTTTGTATCAGAGCCAGGCTGACCATTGGCTAATTCTATCTTAGCCAGGGTCAATAAACCTAGGTTAACCAAACCACCATACCATAACCTAACCCCGGCCAAGCTTCTCGCGTAAGATAGCCCCACAGTGAGACTTTGTATCAGAGCCAGGCTGACCATTGGCTAATTCTATCTTAGCCAGGGTCAATAAACCTAGGTTAACCAAACCACCATACCATAACCTAACCCCGGCCAAGCTTCTCGCCTAAGATAGCCCCACAGTGACCCGACACCTTTTGGCAGTCGGTGCCCAACCTATCAGCCTAGCCTGTCGATTGCGCGCCAGTGACCGACACCTAAATTGTCTCATTCGCAGTACCATGAGTGCTATCCATCCACCCCAGTATGAGTTGCTCAAATCGACGATCACCCCATCCACCTCGAAATATTGGGCAGTGGTGCACGTCCCTCCCGCAAACCCAAACCAAGACCCCACGGAAGATTCCTTCATGGGGAAATCTATGCCGACTCTGCACATGGCCATAGAAGCTGCTGCGTATGAAGCGCTTACACGCCTTCGATTCGCGGTACCCTATGCCAGCGAACGGGGGTATTATTATTTCCCGAGTCGTGCATCACCCGGAGAAGTAACATCTTTTCCCGGTGAACGAATCGAGAGAGACCCAGTACTGGCCAATCTTGCCCAGTATATCATCGCTCAAGAGCGTTTGACCCAGCGAGTAATGGGTTATCTTCAGAGCCTCGCTGATTTGAATCCTCAGATCGCCATCGGCAAACCACTAAGGCCCAACCAGGAGAGGCACATTCATCGACTGGTCAATCCACTCCCCCCGATAGAAGAAGAGTGCGCTCCGATTCCAGAGACCTTTTCTCAGGACCCTGTCCAATTACCATTGTCGTTGTAGATGTCATTGCTATGTTTATGGTCCCTGCATTTATTTATGTGTGCAACATGTGTGTGGTATCCTAAGTTTATCCGATGAATCAAACCTTTGGTTTCAATCAATGTGAGTGATTTGACTACGGTAAATGTTTTTTATTAACTGTTTTCACTCTCAGTAAATCCTGAAGTGAGATTTTTCTCGAGGTTGTGACAGCATACATTTCTTCGCGACATAGATGTTTATTTCACGCAGCGCCATAACAGCAGACTCACAACCACACAACCTAGTGCAAATCCACGTGCACATTTTTGCACCAAACTAATCGCCTCCCTAACACCCCACGGTCTCAGAGAGAGAGAGATTTGTGAGTAATTACTCGGGTACAAGTTACCTCTGGCACCCTAACAGCAGTTAGCACCTAACACCGCACCTAATCATCATGATCACCGCCACCGCGGAGAGCTAACACTCGAGCGGCCGCATCACAACGATCATCGAGGATCATCACACACAAGAGCACGGAGAACCCCAGCAATGTCGCCAACCCTCCGCACATCAGGATCACGTACCAGTCCGGCATCACCTCCGCCATTAGAGCCTTGTCCCGAGCTCCTGCAGACAGAAATGGAGGAGAAGGGAGGAGAAGGAGAAGCGAGGTCAGATGGAGGAAGAAGAAGGAGCACCGCGATCGTTTTATAGCTCGAGATCGGTGTACGGTGGGCGAAGTCCACCAGCGCCGCTCGTCGCTCGATCGCCGGTGTTCCGAGGTGAATCCGCGAGCAGTGCCGACAGCGCACTGGCCCGCGAGGTGAGTGCATGCTGCGTCGGCAGCTAGCATGCCACGCACTACCGCAGTACGGCCTAGATGCCCTACGAGCTAGACGTCACCGGTGGAGAAAGCGCGGGAAAGCGCGCGGGAGAGAGGAAGAAGAGAGAGCCAGAGGTAGAGGAAGAGACCGATAGTGGGCCCCGGGTCCACCTGTCAGCCACAGAGAGCACTGTGCTCTCGGGTACGACCAACGTATATTTTCAATAATTTAGAAGTTTATTCTAAATTACTGTAACCGATAGTAGAAACTGACCATAAGTTTTTCCACGCATCGCCAGTGTGCCACCCTGTAGTTTTGCACCACTTATTACCCACTCACTGTAGCTACGTTGGTTGTTTTTGTGATGGTAGGAGTAAAACTTTTGAAAACAATCCTTATCAAATCTCGAGGACGAGATTTCTTTTTTAAGGGGGGTAGTGTTGTGACACCCCAAAAATTTAACCATGTTTTGAATTATTAAAATTTTGCCAGAAGTTTACAATTTTGCTTTCTGGATTTTCTTTTGGTTTCAGAACCCCTTTTTCTTTAATATTGTGGAGTTTTACCTCAAGTGGAAACTTTCCAAAAATATTATTGGGTTTCCATACTTTCTCACTAAAACAATTCTTAATCAGTGGGTTTATTTGCATAATTGTTTTTCCTGAGCTTTATTCTTTCAAAGTGATTTTCAGAGCCTCTTTTGCACTGCAACCATTTGATAAATGCATCTAAAATCTTCACCAAAATTTGGGGATGACATATGATGTCCCTAAATCACTTTTATGCAAAAACATCTTCTGTTCATTGGAGATTTTGAGCTCTACACCAAGTTTTCAAATCTGGCCTAGTGGGCAATTTTGCACTACAACCTATTTAAATATTTCTTTAAAACTTCCACCAAATGTAGGAGAGGTCAGTAGGGGTATATTATCCAGATTTTTGCAAAAACCCAGTTATGTCCTTTGAAAATTTTGAGTGAATCAACCTCATTTTCATTCTGGTCCAACTTGAGGATTTGTACTGCAACCATATTTTTAATTGCTCCTTTACCATGGTTCTTTTTCCTACTTATAGTCCTTCCTACAAAACCCTTAAGTCCAAGAGCATGAACCCAGTGGGATAATTTTGGTCCATGAAATGACAACCTTTAGTTTCTGCCCAAAACTGATTTTCTCAAATAATTGCACTAACAAGTTTCTTTGTTTGTCAAACTAACCTGACCAACACCACCTACACCTAAAGAGACCCCAATCTGGGGATTTTGACCACTCCAAGAACTGCCTAGATGCCTCTAGCATTATGTCAAACACCTTGAGTACATGAGCAGATTTGGCATAAGTTTTGGTTTGCATTGTGAACTTGATCCTCTGATCAAGATAACTTGTCCACTAAGCCTCTAGAATACCCTAACCTAATCCTGTTAAACCCCAGCTCCACCCTAGCCTCCTAGCATGCACTGGCATTACACCGAGCACCTAACGTGCGTGCTCTGGGCGCGCCCAGAGCGCACGTTTTGCACGCGCGTGCACCGAGCCGCCGCGTCGCGCCCCTGGCCCTCGCTCGCCTGCAGAGCCGCACCCCACCCTCGACCACTCGCCAGAACACGCCAAGCTGCCCTGGTGCCCTACAGCGCCGCCATCAGAGCCTCTTGGCGGCACTCCGGCGTCCATAGTGCGCCTCTGCCATGGATGGCGCCGCCCAAGCCCCAAATCCTCGCCATCTGGCCTTGTGAGCTGGCCGCCCTTATCTCCGAGCCGTCCACTAGCGCCGGACCTGCTCCGGCCATCGCCACGTTGCTCTGCCGCAACAGAAACAGTCAGCCGGCAATCTTATCCCCGACGAAGGCGAAACCGACCTTCCCCGGCTATATATAACCCCAGGCCTCGCTCGAGCCTCGTCAGCAGCCCCGTACCACCCCTCTAGCACGCCCCACGGCCAGCAAGCAACGGCAGGAGGCCTTCTTCCTCGCCTCCGACTGATTTGGCCGCCGCTGCCCTCCAGTCCATTTCGTCGCAACCAGGCCCTCCCTCGACCAACCAGCACCACCACCCGACTCCCTTCGACCGTGCGGAGCTACCCAACCTCCCAATCTCGCTCGAGAACCACCGTGGCACGAACCCCCAATTCGACCCGAAGCTATCGCCGCCGAGGAGGTCACCGCCGGCGACTCCCTCCGTCCCCACCTGACTAGCGACCACCAGGAGGACCGCCCTGGACTGGCGGATCCATCCCCACCCTCGGTTTCTCGAACGGTGCCGTCGTCCGCCGGCGAGCGTCGCCGGAGCCCCCGCCTCAGCTCAGACAGAGGAGGAAGAGGGCGGGGGGACGAGTCAAACCTGACCAGTGGGCCCGCTGCACCCACTGTCAGTGACCCACGCACCGTCCACGCTGGATAAGAGGAGACGTAAAATCAGAGTACGTGTTCGATGTGTGCATATATTTGAAACGTTTTTCTTTTTCTGTTTTATTTTAAAAACAGAATTTGACCAAAACTTTGACTGTCTATAACTTTTCAAATATAACTCCAAATGAGTTAATTTTTTTCCTACCTCTCTCAAATATTGTCTAGTTTATTCTAAGATTTATTTCAAAAAAATTCAAACAACTTTTTTAGTACTGTTTTTGAAACTATATATTGATTCAAAAATATTTTAAATAGGATTTTTGGAGAGAGGAGAAAGCTTTCAAAGGTTTTGGAGTGCACCATGCCTCCCCACTACTTGAAGGCAAGCATTCTGAACCCTAGAATAATATGGTCGCGTGTTGTTTGATACGGTTACAACACCTCCCGTCTCAGAGTTTTCGTTATTTTTTTGTGATGATATGTTCAAACTCACGAGTGCATATTGATGATTCATGCTGTTGGAGTTTGATATGTTGGGATAGTAGTCACCATCACATGCCTCTCATGCATTCCGGAAAGAACCCGTGAAAACTTCTATCTTGGGTAGACACGAGCTTGTCTCCGGTCGTTGAGACGATTGTGTCTGGTACGGCATAATGAGACATGATGAGTGGTGGTTATGTCTGTTGGTTGAAAACATATTTGTTATGCTAATCATGCAGGGAATACTTAAACCTCCTAAGTCGACCATAGATTGAGTCTTGTTCCGGTAACCCCCAGACTTGTTTCGTACTATCACCTGTCCCTGCCATAGGTAGGGTACGGTTCAGTAGGTTGACAACCCCTTTCTAGCACACACCGTACAGAGGGGCCGGGATGAGGGTTCCATGGCCATGGATTAAAGCCAGTCATCCGGTCAGGGGGCATGGGTGTTTCAGTTGTAGCCGAGGGGGTAGCTCCCCCAGTTTGCGCGCGGTATAAATTTTGTGATCCCATGCTAATCGAGGTTGTAGCCTCCCCACTTAGAGTTTTGCTTAACAGTGTCGTGGGTGATTCCAGACACCGATGAGTCAAGCTGGTGTGTGCGGTTGGGTGTGTTTTCAACTAAAAGACCGTAAAAGGAATTAGTCCGGATGGACTAACGAAATCCGTTACTCGTGGGTAAAGAGTACACCCTCTGCAGAGATTAAACCTATTCGAGTAGCCGTGTCCATGGTTAAGGACTACAGTCTGGGTTGGGTCATGTGTCGGTCTTAGTGTCGGTCTTCGGAGGAAAAACAACTAAGTCAGAACATTGATTATGACCGGTGACTTATGATCATTATGATTATTATTGTTGTGGACTAACTATTTCCATTACTTGATTTATTGAGTATCCCTGGGACAGTTCTACCTCCTGGATATTCACTGTGATTATTCTGTTATAAGCCCTTTATGTGGTGTCGCACAGACGCCCGACTATGGCATGATTGTTATTTAATTACCATATAAGCCCTTTATGTGGTGTCGCACAGACGCCCGACTGTGGCATGTTTGTTATTCATTTACCATATAAGCCCTTTATGTGGTGTCGCATAGACGCCCGACTGTGGCATGTTTGTTATTTAATTACCATATAAGCCCTTTATGTGGCGTCGCATAGACGCCCGACTGCGGCACATTTGTTACTTATTTCACTTATGAGCCCTTTCTTTGGTGTCGCTCAGAGGCCCGACCGAGGCATTCTATTTCTACTCTCTAATTGCATCATTCATGTGCTAGGAGAATAACATGTTTGTGTGCATCCTGGATTTTACTTCTGTGACCGACGTTGTGATCATAGAATATTTCAGAGCATGATTATCGTTTGTTATATTATACCTGTGTTCATAATGTTTGCGAGTACATTCAAAGTACTCATTGGCTTGTCCCTGGCTATTGTCTTGGCCAGATTTCTTTCTTGGAGAGGAGCGTTGTGATGACAGCCCCGGAACCTAATCAATGGTGATAGCAGCCTCGCGAAGATAGGAGTTATCCAGGTCAGCTGTTCCTGTGGGAAATAGAGTTCCACAAACGCTGATGACCACAAACCGCTCCCGCCATCAACCACTAGAAACCTTGTGTTGTAATCATAGGCCAGAATGGTCTTGTACTACATATCATGTATTTTGCTTGGAGTTATTGTATCAAGTTTGTGTCTCACCGGCTAACAGTAATCCTGGGGCTGGTGAGCATAAGGGCCATTTTGTGGGAAATTAAAATCCCGAAAATCGGGTCCTGACAGTCCATCACATCATTCTCCTAATGAGTGATCCCGTTTATCAAATGACAACACATGTATATGGTTAGGAAACTTAACCATCTTTGATCAACGAGCTAGTCTAGTAGAGGCTTACTAGGGACACGGTGTTTTGTCTTTGTATCCAAATATGTATCAAGTTTCCGGTTAATAATATTGTAGCATGAATAAAAAACATTTATCATGAAATAAGGAAATATAAAATAACAACTTTATTATTGCCTCTAGGGCATATTTCCTTCAGTCTCCCACTTGAGAGTCAATAATCTAGTTCACATTACCATGTGATTTAACACCAATAGTTCACATCTAACACCCATAGTTCACATCGCCATGTGATCAACACTCAAAGGGTTTACTAGAGTCAATAATCCAGTTCACATCTCCATGTGAGTAACACCCAAAGAGTACTAAGGTGTGATCATGTTTTGCTTGTGAGAGAGGTCTAGTCACTGGGTCTGTCACATTCAGATCTGTATGTATTTTGCAAATTTCTATGTCTACAATGCTCTGCATGGTGCTACTCTAGCTAATTGCTCCCACTTTCAATATGTATCCAGACTGAGACTCAGAGTCATCTAGATTAGTGTTAAAGCTTGCATCATCGTAACACTTTAGAACGAACCCTTTATCACCTCCATAACCGAGAATCATTTCCTTAGTCTTCTAAGTATAATTTTTACCGCTGTCTAGTGATCTACTCCTGGATCAGTATTGTACCCCCTTGCCAAACTCATTGGCAAGGCACACAATAGGTCTAGTATACAACATGGCATACTTTATAGAACCTATGACCGAGGCATAGGGAATGACTTTCATTCTCTCTCTATCTTCTGCCGTGGTCGGGCTTTCAGTCTTACTCAACTTTACACCTTGCAATATAGACAAGAACCCTTTCTTTGACTGATTCATTTTGAACATCTTCAAAACTTTGCCAAGGTATCTGCTCTATGAAAGCCCTATTAAGCATCTCAATCTATCCCTATAGATCTTGATGCCCAATATACAAGGAGCTTCATCGAGGTCTTTCATTGAAAAATTCTTATTCAAATATCCTTTTATGCTATCCAGAAATTCTATATCCTTTCCAATCAACAATATGTCATCCACATATAATATTAGAAATGTTACAGAGCTGCCACTCACTTTCTTGTAAATACAGGCTTCACCATAAGTCTGTATAAAACCATATGCTTTGATCACCTTATCAAAGCATATATTCCAACTCCGAGATGCTTGCACCAGTCCATAGATGGATCGCTAGAGCTTGTACACTTTGTTAGCACCTTTAGGATTGAAATAACCTTCTGGTTGCATCATATACAACTCTTCTTTAATATCCATTAAGGAATGCAGTTTTTTTACATCCATTTGCCAGATTTCATAATCATAAAATGTGGCAATTGCTAACATGCTTCGGACAGACTTAAGCATTGCTACAGGTGAGGGAGTCCTGGATTAGGGGGTCCTCGGGCGTTCGGCCTCTTGATATGGGTCGGACTGATGGGCTGTGAAAATACAAGACCGGAGACTCTCTCCCGTGTCCGGATGGGACTCTCCTTGGCGTGGAAGGCAAGCTTGGCGCCTGGATATGAAGATTCCTTTCTCTGTAACCGACTTTGTACAACCCTAGTCCCCTCCAGTGTCTATATAAACCAGAGGGATTAGTACATAGAGGCAATCATAATCATATAGGCTAGACTTCTAGGGTTTTAGCCATTACGATCTCGTGGTAGATCAACTCTTGTAATACTCATATTCATCAATTCAATCAAGCAGGAAGTAGGGTATTACCTCCATAGAGAGGGCCTGAACCTAGGTAAACATCGTGTCCCCCGCCTCCTATTACCATCGACCTTAGACGCATAGTTCAGGACCCCCTATTCAAGATCCGCTAGTATTGACACCGACATTGGTGCTTTGATTAAGAGTTCCGTTGTGACGTTGAAGACAAGATTGATGGCTCGCCTTGTTATCAAGGACAATATCACCTCCGGAGGAGCCCTGGCCTCAGGACAAACCCTCCTGCTGGGCGGCTTTACCATGACCGCCCGTTCGGCCGTTGGGCCGACGATGACTTCTCAGGTCATCGAAAATCGCCTCCGTGTTGACTCCGACTACTCCAAACGGATGGATCCGATAGAGTTGTTGTCTTTAAACGAACTCCTCGATCGCATCGCCGCCTTGGGGGTCGCTACAAACTACGATTGAATTGGGATTAAACCCGATCAAAGAGAAATCAAATCTCCACCGATCACCCATCATATAGCGGTAGTGGAGGAGCAATACAACAACTCTTCCTCTATATTGAGGATGCACTATGTTCGGATTTCCGAGCTCAAAGAACCAGATACCCATCCGCGGAAAGACGTGCCCCATACTCCGAACCAAGAGTCGGACGGTGGACCTGAAAAATTGGTTGATATCCCGGAGCCCGAACTGTTAAGCTCGGAAGTTTCTCAAACTCTGGATCCCAAATTGGGTCAGGGTTCGGACTTAAATCCACCCACCCACCCAGATACATGCGATCTTATGCACATACGACAACAGTCTCAAGAAACGGTCCATCACTTTTGGGCTAGATTCCTCCTTGTCAAAGACAAGATCAAAGACTGCCGCGATGAAGACGTGATCTCATTATTCTGCAACAATTGCATGGACGAGGGAATCCTCAATGCCATTAACCGCCGTCACGTATTACACTTTGCTGACTTGGCAACCATAGTACAGAAGTACTGCACAATGGAAAGCGCCTGGAAAACTCAGGCAGCTCCTTGGGAGCCACCGGTTTCCACTCAACCCCTCGACTGGGCAAAAATGATGCACCCTCATCAGTCGCCCGATCCAATAGCAAAGAACTCGAAGCCTATTATGGGGCGCGGAACCGTTCTAGAGGGATGGCTCGATAGGCCATGCAAAATACGGACAACGCCGGATACCATACCAACCCATAGCCTTAGAGCATGTTGGATGCTCCGGCAAGTGGCCAAGAGCGGTGAGGATCTCCTCATCAAAAATACCACAGAGCAACACCCCACGAAAGACGATGACCTCAGAGTATTGACGGAATTGGAGACTCCCGCCTCAAACAATAGGCGCAAAAGGGCACTCCGCAGCCTCGCTGAAGTCTGCCAAGTTGCGACAATGAACCCCTGGAACGACACGGCCATAACTTACAATGCCGGTGACGAACCAAAATTCAGCACAGTCCGGGCACCAGCCGCCTTGGTCCTCAGTCCGATCATGGACGGCTTTCGGCTTACCAAAGTGCTCATGGACGGCGGTAGTGGACTAAACCTCATTTATGAGGAGACTCTCAACAAAATGGAAATAGACATGAGCCGCATTGAGCAAAGTAGCATTATCTTCCGAGGAATCATTCCCAGTAGGGAGGCGGATGCGCGGGAAAAATCACACTCGATGTGGTATTCGGCACGCTGGAGAATTATCAGTTCAAAGAGATAACCTTTCAAGTGGCCCCTTTCAACAGTGGATACCACGCCTTATTAGGGCGAGATGCATTTGCATGCTTCCAAGCTATACCCCATTACGGGTACATGAAGCTCAAGATGCCCGGGCCCAATGGTATTATCACTCTTGCCAGTGATTCGGACATAGCACTCCGCGCCAAAAATAAAACCGCAGCCCTGGCCCTCGAGGCATTGTCTGAAGCCCTCGCGGCCGAAGAGTTAACTGCACTATGCTCCACGATGGATAGAGACGACGTGATCCTGGACAAGCGACCCAAATCCACCTCCTTTAAACCAGCAGATGAAATAGTCAAATTTCAAGTCCACCCAACGGACCCAAAGAAGACAGCATCCATCAGAGCACAGCTGGACCCAACGGTTGACGCCGCATTGCGAGCGTTCCTACGCGAAAACTGGGACATATTCGCCTGGCACCCTTCTGATATGCCAGGGATCCCACGCAGGCTGGCCAAACACAACCTAAACATATTGAAGGGATACAAACCGGTCAAGCAAACACTGCGGCGCTTTTCCGAACCCAAACAACAAGCTATGGGGGGGGGGGAGCTAGCCAAGTTACTCGAGGCCGGATTCATCAGAGAAATAAAACACCCAGACTGGCTAGCAAACCTGGTGATGGTACCAAAGAAGGATAAATTCCCGCTTCAGAAGCCGGTATACTACGTATCCATTGTCCTCACACCATGCAAATTCCGGTACCCTCATTACCAAAAAATAGCATACGCGGTCTTCATGGCATCCCGGAAGCTACGCCACTACTTTCAAGAGTGCTCAATCACGGTGGCCTCCAAAGTACCACTCAATGACATAATAAACAACCGTGATGCCACGGGCTGGATTGCCAAGTGGGCCATTGAGCTCCTTCCATTCGACACAACATACAGATCACGCCGAGCCATTAAATCCCAAGTACTGGCGGACTTCATCGCCGAATGGACAGAGGCCGAACTCCCTAAAGAGTATGACACATATCCCAACTGGGTCATGCACTTTGACGGTTCCAAAATGCTGGCGGGCCTAGGAGCGGGTGTTGTCCCAACATCCCCCACTGGAGATACAGTTCAGTACATACTCCAAATATTATACACAGACTCCAACAATGCAGCCGAATACGAGGCCTTATTGCATGGTCTTCGGATGGCTATCTCCATGGGCATATAACACCTGGAAGTGCACGGAGATTCAAACCTCGCAATATCTCAAATAAATGGAGATTTTGATGCCAAAGATCCGAAGATGGCAGCTTACCGCAACGTCATTCTCAAAATGTCGGCTCGGTTCGAAGGGCTCGAGTTTCATCATGTGGCTCAAGAAAGTAATCAAGCGGCGGATGTCCTTGCTCGCATCGGTGCCAAGCGCGACCCCATCCCACCTAACATATTTCTGGAAAGGCTCTTCAAGCCATCCGTGGTGTGGCAAGGGGAGAGCGGCACTACCAGTCCGGATCCAACTATAACCCCAGATTCCGAACACATCGATATCACGGGGGCTCAGCCACCAAAATAACATCGTTGGCCCATCTTATCATGCCAGTCATTGCCCCATGGACCGAACCCTTCTTGGCCTACCTTAATAGGCGAGAACTCCCCAAGGATCAGAATGAGGCGCGCCGCATTGTCCCGCGCTCAAAAGCCTACAAGGTTCACGGCGGAGAACTCTACAAGAAAAGCACTACCGGAGTACTCCAAAGATATATCTCCGAGGAAGAGGGGCGACAACTCTTGGCTGAAATTCATGCCGGTCTCGGTGGTCACCACTCCGCGGCTCGGGCCCTTGTAAGCAAGGCCTTCCGTACAGGTTTCTATTGGCCGACGGCCCAAATAGATGCATAGGGCCTTGTCCAACGTTGCGTCGGATGCCAGCTTTTTGCCAACCAAAGCCATATGCCACCCTCTGCTCTACAAACAATCCCCATCACTTGGCCTTTCGCGGTCTAGAAGCTTGATATGGTCGGACCCCTTAAAGGAGGAAGCCATAAGAAAAAATATTTGTTGGTCATGGTGGATAAATTCACTAAGTGGATAGAGACCAAAGCAGTTAAAACGGCCGAAGCCGGACCAGTGATTGACTTCATATCTGGTGTCATACACCGTTATGGTGTTCCACACAACATCATCACCAATAACGGCTCCAATTTCATAGCCGATGAGGTGAAAGCCTGGTGTGCTAATCTGGGCATTAAGCTCGATTACGCCTCCGTGTATCACCCGCAAACAAACGGTCAAGTCGAACGAGCTAATGGTCTTATTATGAGCGGCATTAATCCCAGACTAGTGCGGTCTTTGAAAGAATCGGACGAGCACTGGGTTGAGGAGGTCGACTCCGTACTCTAGGGGCTGCGGACCACACCCAATCGCACTACCAGATATACACCTTTCTTCATGGTGTACGGCGCAGAGGCTGTGTTACCTTGCGACATTATTCATGACTCACCTCGAGTGCGCATGTATGAAGAGAGAGAGGCCGAGCTTGATCGGCAGGACATCTTAGATGCCCTGGAGGAGGGGCGCGATGTCGGAAAAGCCCGTTCCGCATTTTATCAACAACAGGCTCACAGATATGAAAGCAGAGAAGTGCGGGCCAAGACTTATAAGGTTGGAGAACTCGTTCTACGCTTGCCAGAGAAGAAAAAGGAAAAACTCAAGCCCAAGTGGGAGGGTCCCTTCAACGTTGATGAAGTTCTCACGGGAGGAGCGTACCGCCTGCGTGACACGTCAGACAATCGCCTAGAGTCGGACCCGTGGAACAGGCCAGACTCCGAAGATTCTATGCCTAGCGCCGAACTCTTTGTTCGACTCCTTCCCCCTTTCTTGTTTCCATTATTTATTTATTTTTTCCTCTCTTTTCGCCTTTTCTTTTTTAGCCTTAAAGCTCTCGTGTGGCTAAACCGTGCACTCATGACGTACACATCCTCAAATATGTACGTCCATTATACCTGGGGGCTTCTTGTACAGAAGCTTATTATTATTATTTTCAGAGCATTAAGCTTACTACATATGTGTCTTTTCGCCGTATGAACCTTTTCTTCGCCATTATATGCATCGATATGACTTAAGTTTTGGCCAAGCTGGGTTGCCCGGCTCCTGTGCTTATGCTCTACGTTCCCGATAGTTTGGCTAGGGCATAAAGGGAGCACCTCTGCGATTGTTACTGCCGCGTCATCCCGATGTGTACCTCAGACTGGGTGAAGCCGAAAGCTAGCATTCTTAAGGGAATATTCGGTCGGTGGACTAAAGATGTTTTTTACTCAGTAAACTATAAACCCCCAGATGTTACGTATGCTGCGATTTTTCAATCACAGTTCGGACATGCACGTTAACGCATGCACACCCAGGGAAAGGAACCTGTCGGTGTCAAAACCAGCGGATCTCGGGTAGGGGGTCCCGAACTGTGCGTCTAGGCGGATGGTAACAGGAGACAAGGGACACGATGTTTTACCCAGGTTCGGGCCCTCTTGATGGAGGTAAAACCCTATGTCCTGCTTGATTAATATTGATGATATGGGTAGTACAAGAGTGGATCTACCACATGATCAAGGAGGCTAAACCCTAGAAGCTAGCCTATGGTATGATTGTTGTAATGGTTGTTGTCCTACGGACTAAAACCCTCCGGTTTATATAGACACCGGAGAGGGCTAGGGTTACACAGAGTCGGTTACAATGGTAGGAGATCTACATATCCGTATCGCCAAGCTTGCCTTCCACGCCAAGGAAAGTCCCATCCGGACACGGGACGAAGTCTTCAATCTTGTATCTTCATAGTCTTGGAGTCCGGCCGATGATGATAGTCCGGCTATCCGGACACCCCCTAGTCCAGGACTCCCTCAGTAGCCCCTGAACCAGGCTTCAATGACGATGAGTCCGGCGCGCATATTGTTCGGCATTGCAAGGCGGGTTCCTTCTCCGAATAATCCATAGAAGATTCTGAACACCTGGATAGTGCCCGGCTCTGCAAAATAAATTCCACATTCCACCACAGAGAGAATAATACACACACAGGTTCAATCTTCTGACGTATTTTGTGGCATGACGTCACACCACCACCAAGCCTTTACTTGAATTGTTATTATTATACCGCCTCAGCGCGTTTAGCGAAGCGGTTTCCTTGGCACGTCTTGGTGAAGCGGAGATCGTGTTCCCCTTATTCTGGGATTCCCATCAATACGGACGTGGGTAACCCAACCGTGCTCGTTGCCATGCCTCCTCTATCGAAGGTGAGTCCCAAATGGTCACGGGGATGGCTCTTGGTATTCTCCTCCTTTATAATGAAACCAAGGCCTGTTTCTTTTCTTCAATCCTCAATCGAATCTACCGCTCGCCCCGAGTTCCAACACCCAGAGCCCCAGATTCGAGCGCTTTGGACCTTCAACAATGTCTGGCTCTGACCTTCAGGGCCAATGGAGGCCCTCCTCCGTCACGGAGGAGGACGTGCGAAAGCTGAGAGAAGCCAAGTACCTGACTTACGAGATCTCGCATAGATTGCCCGTCGAAGGGCAAGTCATTCCCACCCCAGAGCCCGGCGAAAGCGTCGTGTTTATGTCCCACCTCCGTCGGGGTTTAGGCTTCCCGATAGATCCATTTGTGAGAGGGCTCATGTTTTACTATGGGCTGGAATTCCATGACCTGGCTCCGGAGTCCATCCTCCACATCTCATCATTCATCGTTGTCTGCGAAGCCTTCCTCCACACTACCCCCACTTTGGTTTGTGGCTCAAGACCTTCAACATGGAGCCGAAGATGATCGAGGGGCGTCAAGCAGAGTGCGGCGGGGCGGTTATAAGCAGAAGGGCCGATGCTCCATGGCCCGAGGGCTCTTTCCAAGAGGAGCTCGGCTTGTGGCAACATGAGTGGTTCTATATCACCGCTCCTAGGGGAAGCACGCAGAAGCCGCCGCCCATCTTTCGCTCGGGCCATCCACAGCGGCTGATGTCATGGGTCAACCAGGGGCTCAAATGGGGGCCGTCAAAGGACGTACCCCTACTACAGGGCCGGATTCGAGACCTCCAAGAGAGGGAGATCAATCTGGTCATAATGATGCAGGTTATGCTGATTCGGCGTCTCCTGCCCTGCAAGCGCCACCCCCTCCGCCTGTGGGAATTCAATCTAGAGGGGCCACGAGCTCTCCAGCACTTCATGGGTGCGACACCCGTGGAGATGTATAAATTGTTCTTCGGATCACAAGAGATGTGTCCGGAATTGACGGAGGATTCCGGCCTAAGCTGCAATCGCCCAGATGCTCAAGTAAGCGGCCCTGCGTCCGGACACACCGTTTGTTTGCGCCTTCTTGAATTTGCCTTTTAACCCATCTACTCTTGAATAGGAGTGGATAGCACAAGCGAAACTGATACGGTGTCCGGCCCCCCTTCCGGAGACCGCGCCGGATTCCGTGCTGGTCAGGATGCTGAAGGTCGCGCCTTCCGAAGAAGGTGAAGGGGAGAACAGGGACACTGCTGCCTCTACCAAGGAGGCTTTTGAAAAAGGGGGGATCGAGAATCCGCCCTTCCAAGGGGAGAAGAGGACTGCTTCCGAAAACCCGGAGGCCAGGGCCTCGAAGCGGGGGAAGAGATCTTCACCAGAGGGTCCTGCGTCCGGGGAGGCCCCGGCCGCACCATCTCCCTTAAGGAATCAGCCCTCCAACGAGCCGTAAGTAGAGAAAAAAGGGGGGTTCTGTAACAAGAAACATCCCTATTTTCGCTCCTGAGGATAACTGAAGTTTTTATCTTGTAGTTCGGATCTCTGTCCTTCTCAGATGAGCTCGTCATCAGGGGACCTTCGTCCGGAGATGATGGAGAGCGAGACGCCTCCATCTGCCGCACCGTCGGATAGGGCGGACGAATCTGAGGTGTCATCACGGAGGGTATCCCCGAGTCCGGCCGGGCCGGAGAGTTCGGCACCAACTGGTGTGCGGCCAGGGGAGCTGAAGGATCTGCTTGAGAGGGCGTCTATCTTAGAAGGTCACCGTACATTGATGAGTATGGTGATTGGAAGGATTTCATCCGCCGAAGGCGGGTTGTATGATGCCATCAGGAGTTTGCTGGCGGGGTTTGAGGTACGTAAAAATGACATACCTTTTGACAGTTTTACACATAAAGTGCGTCCTGTATAGATAGTATCCCCTGAGACTCGGTAGGTTGTCGATAACGACAGCGTGCTGAGGATCAAAATCGCAGGTATTGATTTTTGCCCTTCCTATGCAGGTGGCGGATGTTCCGGTGGCTAGCCGGACTGATGGAGTTGCTGAACTAAAGCGGCAACTTAACGTTGCGGGTGCGGATATCGCACTGGTCAAAGAGCGACTGGACGAGTCACAAGGTAAGGTTGTTCTCCACGGTCACCAAGTAAGGGAGCCGAAGCTCATTTCTTACAACATTTGTGCTCAATGCAGATGGTGCCGCTGCTGTGGAGAGCCTTCGGGCAGAACTTGCTCGAGCTAAGGAGCAGGCCAGAAGGAGTGATGCGGCTGCCTTGAGGGCGGCCGAAGAGCTAGAAGCCGAGAGGGTTGCTCACTGCCAAAGCAGGGAGGAGATGGCCGAGATGGCCGTGAGGGTGAAAGATGTTACCGACCGCTATGAGGTTCTTGAAAAAGAACGCCGAGCGGAGCAAGAAGACCTAGCGAAGGCCACCGCCGAAGCCAAGGATGCCCATTCTGCAATGAGGGCTATAAAGGAGGAGCTGCACCAGGCCGGGGATATTGTGGCTGGCAAGCCCTTTCTGCTGCGCAGGAGGTTTACAGATCCGAAGTATGCTCAGCTTGGCCAGCTGTGGGGTCCGGAGGATCCTTATATGGATTTAGCAGCAAGTGCGGCAGATGCTGTTGTGCACATCCGAAGTCAAAAGGATCACAAGACGGAAGAGCTATTTTGGTCTCAATTCCATAGTCCGGAGCATTCACTTCCACTGACCGATCAGCTGGCCGAGTGGGCCGAGCTTAATAGATTGTCCGGACTGGCCATGACAGATGTTGTGGCTCATGTCTGGCCGGATAGGCCCAAGCCGAAGAGTTAGTTCGGCTTATTGCAGCAATTCCTTGAGGCGGTGCCGCATATAAAGGCGATGAAGCGGTCGGCCTTCATAGAGGGTGCGCGGATGGCCCTCGCCCGTGTGAAGACACACTGGACGGAAATGGATGCCACCGCTGTTGCGACCCGGGGTTCGGACGAGAGCCGGTTACCCGCCGAGCACTACTTTGGGGAAGTTCTGCGTGGTGCTCGTGTAATAGAGTCGCAGTGCTCAAAAAATGTCATGTTCAAATGATCTTTATGGTTTTGTAAAAATAAGGTTTACAATATAAGCGCTTTTTGTACTTGTGCGTTCAAGTATTGAAACGTCTCCTGTGCGGCCGTTAATGTATACTTGTGTATAACCTGAAAGATGGCAGTCTTCGGCTTCAGCCCCCACGCACATGGTGCGGGGGTGTTTGCGAAATAGCGCATTTTCACACTTAATCCAACGTCTTGGTCCTGTTAGGGAGGTGATATCGTAGCAAACGAGGCAACCGGACTATAATGCTTTATCACTTTCACTTAGCCATAGGATTTCGAAGGTGGGGCTACGATATAGCCCCTAGGGGCACCGCGCTCTCCGAATTTGGGGCGCGTGTGTGCCTGACCGGGAAGCGGTCCTTCGCCAAAGCGGAGGAATTCTAAACATTCCTGAGGTCGATCGAGTGGTTGACCAGTCTCTCGCTACATCATGACAGTCAGTTTTCGGCTTTCTCTACTGAGGCGCTCACCCTGCCGAACCGGGGCACAATCGCAGTAGTTCTCCTGGTGCCGCGTTAGCCGACGATGCGGAACGTAAGGCAGCAAAACACAGGAGCCGGGCAAACCCAACATTTGACCAAAGACATGATTCGGAGCTGATGCATATAAGGACTAACTCGAGATGCCGAACACTCCCTGAGGTGTCCGGTCTTTATGATGACGGGCAGATCAATGCCCTAAGCCCCTAGTGTCCAGGTACACGCAAGATCCTCTGACACGGCCGATGCCAAAACGCCAGCCTCCTCTCTGGCTATGATGAGAAACCAGGGGATGTATAGCAACAAGAGACAGTAAAAAAGGTTTACGCAGGGTCTTAATCTGAAGAGAATCCTTGCAACGGGTCCCTACTGCACGTCTGCGCCTGTGTCTCCGTTGTGCTGTATCCTGGACGGGTGTAACACGCTGTTCATCTGTAAAAGAGGGGAACTTGGTTGGAAAAGAAATCGTGTCAAAAATGTATTTAAAACAGAGCATGAGTAAGAAAAAACTGAGCTTTTATTGGCTCCTTGTTGCTCATACGCACAACCCTTTATAAAGGGGTGTGTAGCTAGGGAGCCCCTAGTTTATTTATGCCGGACTCGTTCTAGCTGTGTCCGGGGTCTTGAACGACCTTTTAATGAGATGATGCCGCGTGGACCGGGCATTTTAAGTGTGAGAGACGCGTAGTGTGGTATTGCATTGAAGCGGACAAAAGCTTCACGTCCCAATAGTGCTTGATGGCTACTTTTGAATGGGGCGACATGAAAAATTAGCTTTTCGCGTCGGGAGTTGTCGGGTGACCCGAACACAACTTCTAGTGGTAAGGAGCCCATGCGCTTGGCGTAAGGGCCAGGCGTCACTCCTTTAAAGGAAGTGCGGCTATGTCGAATTTTAGTACGGTCTACCCCCAACTTGCGGATTGTGTCCGGATGTAGCAGGTTTAAGTCGCCGCCGCCATCCATTAGGACTTGTGTAAATTGTAGTCCGTCGATTATAGGATCCAATATCAGAGCAGTCCATCCTGCGTTTTGGATGCTTCTGGAGTAGTCCAGTTTGTCGAAAGTAATTGGCTTTGACATCCAATCTCGGGGTTCCGCTGGGGTGGACCGTGCGGCATGTACCTCAGTGAGTGCCGCGTGGTATCACATGAAGTGAGTTTACTGTTTTGACTTCTTGTGGGAAAGTCTTTTGTTTTCCCGTGCTCTGCTGGTGGGGTTCGTCATCATCCTCGCTTGGCGCGTTGAGCCCCTTGTGTTCGGCGTTGAGTCGGCCGGACTGTTTGAAGACCCAACAATCTCGGTGGGTGTGGTTTGCAGGCCTCCCGGGTGTACTGTGGATTTGACATATCCGATCCAAGATTTTGTTTAGGTTGGATAGCTCGTCACTGTTGTCCTTAAGGGGCAGTGTTTTGATGTTCGGCCGCGAGCTTCTGAATCCGGCGTTGACCGCCGTGCTCTGTGGGCTCTTTTCTTTATTTCGACGCTGGTCCTTTCTGCACCGTGATTTTCCGTTTTCATCTCTGATCTCAGATGTACTCGGGTCGCTGGTGTTGCATCTTGCCCCGCACAGAAGCGGGTCATGAGGCTTGTTAGCGCGACCATTGTTCTCGGCTTCTCTTGGCCGAGGTGTCTGGCGAGCCATTCGTCTCGGACATTATGTTTAAAAGCTGCTAAGGCTTCGGCGTCCGGACAGTCGACTATTTGGTTCTTTTTAATGAGGAACCTGTTCCAGAATTTGCACGCTGATTCTGTGGGCTGTTGGGTTATGTGACTTAAATCGTCTGCATCCGGAGGGCGGACGTAAGTCCCCTGAAAATTTGCTCTAAACGCGTCCTCGAGCTCTTCCCAGCTTCCAATGGTATTTTCTAGGAGGCTTTTGAGCCAATGCCTGGCTGGCCCTTTGAGCTTGAGTGGTAGAAATTTTATGGCGTGGAGATCATCTCCTCTAGCCGTATGTATATGCAGGATGTAGTCCTCAATCCAGACTCCGGGGTCTGTTGTTCCGTCGTATGCTTCTATGTTTACGGGCTTGAACCCCGCTGGAAATTCGTGATCCAGCACCTCATTGGTGAAACATAGTGGGTGTGCGGCGCCCCTGTACTTGGGTGTGCCGTTATCTTCGAACCCTCGGCGTGTTATGTTACTTCCTGGGGCCCTCTTCTTCGGCCCGTAAATGGACCTGACCGGGTCATCCGTTTTGCAAAGATATTTATGTGTGTCATGTGCTGGCTTGTGTGCGGCGCCGCTTGCCGCTCCTGGCCTGCCTTCTGGTCGTCTATCCGGCCGTGCGGCCTCTTCGTTGAATTTGGGCAGCAGCTTGCGCTTCGGGTAGCTCTTTGTTTGTTGGCTATTGCCATATTTGTGCGCGGTCTTGAGTACTTTGCTCCATCTCATTCTGAGTATGTCTTCCGCTGTTTTGAGCTTCCGCTTCTCCTTCTTCAGACTTCTTGCAGTGGCGACAAGTCTTTTTCGGAGGTTCTTATGCTCCGGTGGTGTGTCCGGTGTGAGATCGTCCGGACTATTGTCTCTGCCGAGGATGAGTTGGTTACCCGATTCATCCTATTCGGATGGCTGCTTTGTTGCATGTTCGTCGCCCACTGGTTTGCCCTGCTCTATGACTGGGTCATTGTGTGTGCTGTTGTTATCGAGGCGGGACTTGGGGCGGCGCTTGCGCCGCCGTTTTTGTTGTTTTTTGGGGGGATTATCTTTCGCCGCGTCCCGTTGTTCCTCGTTATCGCTCCCTTTTGGGGTGTCCACCATGTATATATCATGAATTGAGGTGGCTTTCCAGTGCCCGGTAGGCACTAGTTCTTGGTTGTCTTCGGCATCGTCGTCCATACCGTCGATGTCTTCGGAGTCGTAGTCTAGTATGTCGGTTAAATCGTCGACAGTGGCTACAAAGTGGGTGGTGGGAGGGCTTTGAATTTCTTCATCGTCCGCATCCCAACCGTCCTGACTGTGGTCCGGCCAGGGCTCTCCTGATAAAGAGAGAGACTTTAGCGAATTCAGGATGTCGCCAAAGGGCGAGTGCTGAAAGATGTCCGCAGCGGTGAACTCCATGATTGGTGCCCAATCGGATTTGATAGGCAGGGGCGCAGGAGGTTCGGAGTCCGGCAAGGAGTTCGGCGCCTCGGAGTCGCGAGCTTTGCAAGGGACAAGGTCAGTGTTTGGCTCCATCGCCGTAGAGATCACAGCCCCCGAGGTGGTGTCCAACCACCTGTCCTCGATCTGCGCGGTCGGCTCCGAACTCTGGGTCGGAGCGGACTCGTGTGCGGCCTCCAGGGCACTATCCGGTAGCAGAGCTAAATCATGTCCACCGTGACAGTGCGGCGCGCTTGGTTGTGGCTCGAATCCGTCGAAGATCAAGTCTCCGCGGATGTCGTCCGTGAAGTTTAGGCTTCCAAACCTGACCTGACGGCCAGGGGCATAGCTTTCGATCTACTCCAGATGGCCAAGCGAATTGGCCCGCAGTGCAAAGCCGCCGAACACGAAGATCTGTCCGGGGAGAAAAGTCTCACCCTGGACTGCATTGTTATTGATTGAAGAAGCCATCAAGCCTATCGGTGACGACACAGAGGAACTCTCAATGAAAGCACCAATGTCGGTGTCAAAACCGGCGGATCTCGGGTAGGGGGTCCCAAACTGTGCGTCTAGGCAGATGGTAACAGGAGACAAGGGACACGATGTTTTACCCAGGTTCGGGCCCTCTTGATGGAGGTAAAACCCTACGTCCTACTTGATTAATATTGATGATATGGGTAGTACAAGAGTGGATCTACCACGAGATCAAGGAGGCTAAACCCTAGAAGCTAGCCTATGGTATGATTGTTGTAATGGTTGTTGTCTTACGGACTAAAACCCTCCGGTTTATATAGACACCGGAGAGGGCTAGGGTTACACAGAGTCGGTTACAATGGTAGGAGATCTACATATCCGTATCGCCAAGCTTGCCTTCCACGCCAAGGAAAGTCCCATCCGGACACGGGACGAAGTCTTCAATCTTGTATCTTCATAGTCTTGGAGTCCGGCCGATGATGATAGTCCGGCTATCCGGACACCCCCTAGTCCAGGACTCCCTCAGAACCTTTGACGGAACTATTCTCTCTGGAAGATGTTTCTTACAATCACAATGTAATATAACATAGCTAGCCGGATACTTGTCTGTTCAAGCAACTATGACCCCTACGCCTGGTTTCCACGCATACCCCGGTTGTTTTGCCGCTCAGGTATTCGGAAACACTCCGCACCTTCGGGTCCAGAGGTTGAAGCGAAGGGTCTACCATGACAATTGTTCTACAATCCGGCTAGGGACAAATATGTCAAGGAAAGTACATAGTCACTTGGACTCAAAAATTTCCTCTTTTATGCCGTCCAACAGGTTGTCTAGCTTACAATCTTGTTGAGAATATTTTGCGGCTACTTCTACCTGGTCATATACAAAACTAATGGGAATTTCTTTTCCATCTCGCCCTAAAGGTCCGACCCGAGCCATATGATTCGGATCAAGCTTGGTATACCATGTTTTCACCATGGTCCAGGCCTCTCGCGCACCTTCCCGATAGGCCGATATCTTCCATAATTGGAAACGCCGCCAGGCTCCACTAAATAGCTGTACAAGCTCTTCCATACTCCCTGGAGGGGAAGCAGATGGCCACAAGGCCTTGGCAACATTTCGCATCGCCTGCCGAGCTCGCTCGTGCATTTGCGACAGCTCTTGTAGCAGATCGCCTGAAAATTCGGACAGCTCCTCTTCGAGACAACGAGTCATCATACCTACAGACATAACTCTGTCAGTTCCTTTCCTCGTCGAATTACATGGAGGTAAGTTTGAACACACACTAAATATGCTGCCTCATAGCCTCTTATTTCCCTTCACGGAGTCAGCCAGCTGGGCCCGCACACCTTTCAGTTCTTCACCCAACTGGGTGTTGGAATCCTGGAGTTTGTTTTTCTCCTCCCTGACCCGTGTTAGTATACGTTCACCCGCGGCCAGTTGACTTTTGGCCTCTTGTTCACCCGTCTGTGCGACTTCCGACGCCTTTCTCGGATGATCTGACGATCCTGCCATAAAGATATGCAACTGTGTTAGCATTGCTGGTATATACTCCGGTTTTTCTTGATGGAGGGACACATTACCAGGCGATGCCTTCTTGGATTTCTCGAGTTCGGCTGTCGCAGAAGCTAGCTGGGTCTGACACTTTTCTAGCTCTTGAGACAACAGATTGTTCTTCTCCATAAGAACCTGGTTTCACAATGATCCTTAAATCAGCTGAATCAATTGCTTCAAGTCTCGAGGGCTACTGGTATATAATGTGAGCTCACCCGCATATCTTTCAAATATTGGTGTGTGGCTCTGGCAAGCCCATCTCGAGCAGCTCAGATGTACACATCACCCGAGATGAAGTCATTGAATGCCTCTATTGTAAAGCCGGGGCCGTGAAGAGCGGCCCTCTAGGGCCGATGGTTCATGGCGCTCTCCACTTCCGAGTTTGTGACAGACACATCATCTGAATCCTCTGGCAAAGGACAATCTGGCGGCACTCCCGTTGTTACGGCAGGGTCTGGGACCTTGTCGTTGGGAGTGTGACTGGCACGACTCCCGGACATAGTCCGGCGAACGCTCATCCTGATAAGACACGAACGGATAATGTCACAGTTGGATGTGACTGCCAAAGGGCATATTTACAAAGCCATACCTCTTTGATGACGGCTCTGATGCGTCTTCGCTTGCCTTCCTCTTTGAAAGCTTGCCCGGTGCGGGCGCTGTTCTCTTTGGAGTCACCTCTGGTGCAGGATGGCGCACCGAGCGCCTTCCCTTTGGAGCACGAGATAGTGCGGTGGGTGAGGCAGAATGAGGAAGCTCTTTCGGAGGAAACGTCTCCTGATTACTTACATGTGAGGCAGGGAGAAGACTGGGATAGTCGGCGGTGATGGCCACTTCCGTGCGTCATTGCTCGCCTGATAGAACACCCCATCCTCGAGCTCCACGAATATATCTGGATCCTCTTTGAATCCAGGGTCAAGGTCTCAGTTGTGGTCCTCTGGCTGTGGGGCGGGGCTGTGTAGCCCCTTAGTGATCTTCCGCCATTCCTGTTACAAATGGATGGATTAATGTCCATTGAAAGTAACTCAGGGAGTAAATTGAGTAGAGTGATGGGATTGGAACTCACCCAGCTAGGAGGATTGTACATGGAAAATCCATCTCGACGCTTAATACGAGTGAACTCCTCTTTCTCCCCTTTGTATAGTTTGGCCAATATTTTGGCCAAAGCGGCGGGGGTGTCCGGACCCTTCCGACCGCAGCGCGAGGCGTCATCTTCCCATTGTAGTGCCACATGGGAAGCCTTCTGTATTGGAGTGGCTGAACCCCTCGTACTATGGAAGTTGCCATCACCTCGATTATTGATAATCTGGACTGGGCAAGTGTCTTTATCTTGCTCATCAATTGACATACTTCCATGCTATCTTCCTCCTCGAGGCTCCGAGGGTGCCAGCTGTGGCATTTCTTCAACGGAACGCTTGAAAAATAGGGAAGACCCATTCGGACTGGGTCGAGAAGGGCGGCGTCCTTGAGATAGAACCATTCGGAAGGCCAGTCTTCGGATGCTGTCAGGACCCCGACTCAATGCCACATCGATCTAGCATGTAACACCTCGTATCACTTTGTGGCCTCACGCACGGTATCCCCACGGGTGTCGCCTTACCTTTGCCCGGGACCGTTTGCGCCTTTTGGCACACGTATATGATGGTGTCGCTAGCATCCATATGATAAGGAGCCCGGGCTGACATGGCTAGTCGTAAAACCCAAAGTGGCACTAACTTACAGGGACAGGCATCCATGACCCAGCATCGAACGTGTCGGTCATCAGCGAGTGAATCCAGGCTGTAGCACTGGGCTAACAGGACTCCGGTGAACCGGGCTGTAGCGGGCTAACAGGACTCCGGTGTTCATCGCGTGACATTTCCCTGAAGGGACAGACACAGGAACGAAGAAGGACACATGCCGGCCAGCCTAAGTGTTCCGGAGCATTAGCAAGCTACCAGGGCTCAGTGGAAGCAGTAGGAGACATTTCCCGGTAAGAGAGGCTACTAAGGATAAACAACTAGATAGTCAGATCCCACACATAGCAATACACATTACACGTACGCATAACGTGCAAGTATGTGCTGTACAACATGGCATCACAGCAAAACTCAGCAACTCATATAGATAAAGGCTCAGAAGAGCCATCATAGCATTTATTGCAAACAGGGGTCACATGACCCATCATACAGAGCATACAAGCAACAAGCAGAAGCATTACATGTCTGGGTACAGACATATACAAATGGAAAAGGTTGAAGAGCCTGACTATCTACAGCGTTCGATCAAGATCATAGCTGAGGTACAAGCTACTTGTCGAAGTCCATGAGAACACTAGTAAGACCGAAGTCTCCGCTGCAAAAACATAAATAAAGCAACATGAGTACAAAGGTACTCAGCAAGACTTACATCAGATCCTATCATACATGCATTTGTATTAATAAGGTAATATGGGGTTTAGTTGCAGCAAGCCAGCTTTGACTCAGTGGCTATCCTGTTCTACGACTACCAGAACTTCTTTGAGGTGATATGGCGCACATGAGTCCACTAATCACCACACAATACACTACTATGGATTCATCCCCGTCTCCCTACGAGGAGGCCATCCATAGCACTCACACTTCTCTTGAGCATTTTAGAGTATCCACTTCAAGTTGTCTATGTACCATGTAAGCATCCAAGAAGTCCATAACCGCGGACCCGGCTATTCGAATAGATCATGTTAACCCTGCAGGGGTGTACTTCTTCACACATGCTCTCGCCACTTACCGCCATGTACACGTCATGTATCTCGGCAACCTTCAAGCGGAAGCCTGGCGAGGGTGTCGGCCACGACCTGACTAACCACACAAGACTCTAATCCAGGTTTATCGCCTATTTAGGTTCCATCCGCAAGGAGATCCGGCCGGGGTGTCGCTCACAGCCCCAAACGATGTGAGCAGGGTTCCCAAGCCCACCATCCGGGTGCCACTTGGTACACCGTGCCACTGTGCCTAGTCTGTCCCAAGCCCACCTGGCCGGGTGCCACTTGGTAGACTACTAACACTACCTACAAACACCAGAAACTAGTTGCGACTCCTGGACAGAGACCAAGTTGGTTAATAAGTCAAGAGGGGCCGAGTTACCGGAACCCAATGTGTGGTAGTATCGAGTCATTGGACAACATACATAGAACTCAGTGCTTAAGGACGGTTCCAGTGAGACAACCCACCATGTACTCCTACATGGCCTCTCACCGCTACCTTTACCAAATCGTGTTCACACACTTAACTCTCAGCATCAGAACATATCGTAACACTCCAATTCATTCCCAATGAACCAGACCTGACACAACTCTAAGCAATAGCAGGCATAGCAAGGTAGGAACACAACATGGCTCCGTCAACTCCTACACATGCTAGTGGGTTTCAACTATTTACTGTGGCAATGACAGGTCATGCAGAGGAATGGGTTCAACTACCGCAACACAAAGTAGCAGATGAATCGTTGTTGTCCTAATGCAATAACTGAGAGCAGGAGCGAGAGAGTAGGATTTTATCGGAATGAACAAGGGGGTTTGCTTGCCTGGTAGATCAACAAGGGGACACTGCTCCTCAGACAGGTACTCTGGAACGGTCTCCGGAGTAGGACCTATCGAGAAGGAACGGTGCCAACAATCAATACACAAGCATATGCAACAATATGATGCATGAACATGGCATGAAGATGTGATGCTGTTTGAGCTAATGCAACTAGTATTCATTTGGTTTGAAGTCCATTTGAACCAAAGGTTCAAATGCATCTCCAAATAAGCTCTTTATATAAGCCATTTAAGTGTTTCACTTATACAGCAGGTATAACTTGGTTTTTCATGCATGAAACTGGTACAGATGGATAGGTTGCATTTTTCTGATAATTTTTCATATATAATTTATTTCAATCTGAGCTACGGTTGAATTGATATGAATTTTTGAAGTTTTGAACATTTTCTGGAATTTCCTGATTTATTTTAATTCCAGAAAATATATTATTGTGCCAGCATGACGTCAGCACGACGTCAGCAGGTCAACCAGGGCTGACCAGGGTCAAACCTGACGTGTGGGGTCCACACGTCAGTGTCACAGTTAGTTAACATGGGGGTTAATTCTAATCTAACTTAGATTAGTGGCGCTGGGGCCCACTGTCAGTGTCTCAAGGTTAACTAAGTGGTGATTAGCTTAAGCTAATCACTTGGAAGGTCGGGCCCACACGTCAGGCCAGCGAGGTCGTCGGCGACGACCTCAGGACGTGGCGGCATCCGCGTTACAGGCCACGGGGGCGGCGGCTAAGGGCACCGGGCGTAGCCCGGGCTCATCCGCATCCAGGGGAGCAGACGGGAAGCTGCGGGGGCGCCGGAGCTCGCCGGAGCAGAGCTCGCGGCGGCGGCCAGAGTTCGGCTCAAGCGGGCGCGCGGCTACGGCGCACAGGGAGGCAGGAGAGGAGGGGGAACCGACGCGGGAGACCTCACAGGGGACCGGAAGAGACGACGACGAGCTCGGGGGAGGCGCTGACGGCGGCGAGCGGCGACGGAGATCCACGGCGGCCGGAGGTGATGAAGGCGACGGCGACGGCTCCACGGGGCACTCCGGCTTGTGTGGCTCGGTGGAGAGCTTCAGAGCGAGGAGGCGGAGCTCCTGTGCGTGTCGGAGAGGCGAGGGGGAGGCGGTGGCTACGACAACGGCGTGCGGCGGCGACGGCAGCGTTCGGGCACGGTGGGGAAACGGCGAGGGAGAGAACAGGGGCAAAGTGAGAGCGGTCGGGGCGGCGCGTGGCGTCGCGCGGGGCATCCAGACGACGAGGGGGAGAAGCAGGAGGAGGCGGGGAGATGTGGCCCCAGCTGGACGCGTGGCCGCGCGCGCCTGCGCGTGCCCCTGTCCTCCTGGCGCGAGGAAGGGGACGACTGGCGTCGGCCAGCTGGCTGGGCCGGCTTGCTGGGCTGCTGGGACAGGCCACACGGTGCCAGGCCGCAGGTAAGTCCAGGTAGGGTTTTCCTCTTTTATTTCTTTTTCTATTTTTCTGACATTTGTTTTGATTTAATTAAAATACTAAATCATTTTATTACCTTATGCCAATTTTTGCAGAAGCTAACTATATTATTCCAGAGCTCCTCAGCAAATGGCATAATTTTTGGACATATATTATATATATGACATATATATATCCAATGTAAATAGTTATCGGATTAATCCAAATGGCCAAAATAAATATCCATGAGCTCCTAAAATATTTGTTTGAATTTTACCTTTGACCAATATTTTCAGAGAGCAACATGAACATTTTCTTGGACCTTTTTGGAACAATTTTTATTTGGGTCATTTTCAGAGATGATTCTGAGGGTTTTACATGTCCTCATTTCAAAATTAAATGGAATTTAAAAATGATGCACAACTCGCTAGCTAGTCTAGGTCATACCAGAACTAGGGATCTGACAACTCGCCCCCACTTGAAAAAATCTCGTCCCGAGATTCAGGGGTCGATGGAAAGAAAGCGGGGTACTCCAGTCGAAGACGATCTTCTCGCTCCCAAGTAGCTTCTCTCTCGGAATGATGAGACCACTGAACCTTGAGAAACTTGACGTTATGACGTCGGGTAACACGCTCTGCTTGATCAAGAATGCGAATTGGGTACTCTCGATATGTGAGGTTATCTTGGAGATCAAGCGTTTCGTGGTCCACTCCGCGGATAGGATCCGAGAAGCAACGCCTGAGTTGAGAGACGTGGAAGACATCATGGACTCGAGAAAGATGTGGGGGTAGTTCCAACTGGTAGGCAACCTCTCCTCGTTTAGCGAGAATACGAAAAGGACCAATGTAACAAGGAGCCAACTTGCCCTTGATACCAAAACGATGGGTACCCTTCAAAGGAGTAACCCGAAGGTAAGCTTTGTCGCCAATTTCATAAGTCATATCCTTATGATGACGATCATACTGGCTCTTTTGACGAGACTGGGCTGTTTTCAAATTCTCACGAATGATGCGAACTTGCTCTTCTGTCTCCTGGATCATGTCCGGTCCAAAGAATTGTCTTTCACCGGTTTCTGACCAGTTCAAAGGTGTTCGACATCTTCGTCCATAGAGAATCTCAAAAGGAGCTTTCTTGAGACTGGATTGATAGCTATTGTTATAAGCAAACTCGGCGAAAGGAAGGCATTTCTCCCAATCCATACCGAATGAGATAACTCAAGCTCTAAGCATGTCTTCGAGAATTTGATTGACCCGTTCCACCTGACCACTCGACTGAGGGTGGAAAGCAGTACTGAAGGAAAGATGGGTTCCCATGGCAGTTTGGAAACTCTCCCAGAAATGAGAAGTGAAAAGACTGCCATGGTCTGAATTGATCTGTAGTGGAACACCATGAAGTGACACTATTCAAGAAATGTATAAGTTAGCGAGCTGACTAGCAGTGATATTCTCTCGAACAGGTAGGAAGTGCGCCACTTTGGAGATACGATCAATGACTACGAAGATAGCATTATTCCCTTTCTTGGTCCTGGGAAAGCCGGTGATGATGTCCATACCAACTTTATCCCATTTCCACTCAGGAATGGCTAGAGGCTGAAGAGTGCCAGCAGGTCTTTGATGCTCTGTCTTAACGCGACGACAAACGTCACATTTAGCAATGAACTCAGCGATTTCTCTCTTCATCCTAGTCCACCAGAACCTCTGGCGTAGGTCCTGATACATCTTAGTACTACCGGGATGAATCGTGAAAGGGGATTCATGCGCCTCCTTAAGAATCAATTGCTGCATCTTCTGACTTTTGGGAACCACCAAGCGGTTCCCGAAGTAAACAACACCTCGTTCATCCATAGAGAAACAACCAGCTACTCCCTTGGAGATATTTTTCTTGATTCGGGAGATTCCCGTATCATGCTTCTGGACTTCTATGATACGATCCACAATAGTAGGTTTCACCACCAAGGTAGAAAGGAATCTGTGAGGAGCAATGTAAAGGTTAAGCTTACAGAATTCCTTATGGAGAAGTGGTTGGCCCTGCTGCAACATAAGATTGTTGCAATAGGATTTACGACTTAGCGCATCAGCCATGACATTAGCTTTGCCTGGAGTGTAAGTAATCCCTAGATCATAATCTGAGATCACTTCCAACCAACGTCTTTGCCTAAGGTTCAAATCTAGTTGGGTGAAGATATACTTGAGACTCTGGTGATCTGTGTAAATCTCGCAACATTTACCAAGGAGGTAATGTCGCCAGGTCTTCAGTGCATAGACTACGGCTGCAAGCTCTAGATCATGTGTAGGATAATTCTCCTCATGTGGATGCAACTGTCGAGATGCATAGGCAATCACATGACGATCCTGCATAAGAATGCAACCTAGTCCCTGTCGTGAGGCGTCACAATAGATAACAAAGTCTTTAGTGAAATCCGGTGGCACAAGTATGGGAGCAGAAGTCAGACGTCTTTTCAGTTCCTGAAAACTGTACTCACACTATGGGGACCACTCAAACTTTTTATCTTTCTTGAGAAGTTCCGTGAGAGGTTTGGCCACTTTAGAGAAGTTTTCAACAAAGCGGCGACAATAACTGGCTAGACCAAGGAAACTCCTAACTTGTTTGACTATTTCAGGTGGAGTCCAATCGAGAACGGCCTTAACTCTCTCGGGATTGACAGCAATGCCCTTACCAGAGATTACGTGGCCTAGGTAGGTCACTTCTGGCAACCAAAATTCGCACTTGGAGAACTTGGCATAAAGACGGTGCTCTCTGAGTTTTTCTAACACAAGTCTAAGATGTTCGGCATGCTCTTCCTCGTTCTTCAAGTAAATAAGAATACCATCGAGGTAAACCACGACAAATTTATCTAGGTACTCCATGAAGATCGAGTTCATCAAGCGGGAGAAAGTAGCTGGAGCGTTGGTTAGACCGAAGGACATGACGGTGTACTCGTACTGGCTATAACGAGTGACAAAGGCCGTCTTGAGGATGTCCCCATTTCTGATCTTGATTTGGTGGTAGCCTAACCTCAAATCCATCTTGGAAAAGACTGAGGATCCAGCGAGCTGATCATACAGGTCGTTGATCCTGGGGAGCGGATATTTGTTCTTTATCGTGACCAAATTAACGGGACGATAATCTACAACCATCCGATCTGTACCATCCTTCTTCTTAACAAAGAGGACGGGGCAAGCCCAAGGAGAAGAACTAGGATGGATGAAACCCTTTTGCAAGGACTCATCAAGTTGTTTCTTAAGCTCGGCTAGTTCTAAGGGTGCCATCTTGTAAGGTCTCCTAGAGATTGGAGCAGTTCCTGGGATAAGATCTATGACGAACACTACATCTCTGTCAGGTGGAACACCTGGCAGTTCTTCTGGAAAGACATCCGGAAAGTCACGGACTACCGGGATATCTTCAAGGTCTAGAAGAGGGCTGGCATTAAGAGAATAGAGCTGACGCCTTGCAACTCTAGTGGAGACAGTGACTATCTGGCCAGATGGGTGTGTAAGCTGAACGGACCTAGTGTAACAATCAATCTTGGCATAATGAGCTGTCATCCAGTCCATACCCAAGATGATGTTAATATCTGTAGACTTGAGGGCTATAAGTGATGCGAGGAATACAAGTCTGTCTACAAGGATTTCGTTACCATGGCTTACACTAGAAGTTTGCCATTTGGATCCAGGAGTTTGAATGACTAGTGGGGAGGGCATATCACAAAAAGACATGTTGTGCAAGTTAGCATAGCTTTCAGAAATGAAGGAGTGAGACGCTCCAGTATCGAACAAAACCGATGCTGGATGACAGTTGACAAGGAGTGTACCAAGAATGACATCCGGATCATCATGAGCGTTTCTAGCTGAGACGTGATGCACGCGTCCATGTTCAGTGGAAGCTAACTTGACATTGATCATCTTGCGTGATGGCTTAACACAGTCAACAGACTTCTCGGGCTGGGGTGGAGCATAACTAGTCTGAGAGCAGTCACGTGCATAGTGTCCTGGCTTCCCGCATGTGAAGCAAGTCCCTGAAGTTGGACGTGGACCCGCACTGACAAGCGGTCTACCAATAGGCCTGGGTGGAGCATATGACTGAGCTGGGGAAGGCACCACATAAGA
Source organism: Triticum aestivum (assembly GCF_018294505.1). Lineage (NCBI taxonomy): Eukaryota > Viridiplantae > Streptophyta > Magnoliopsida > Poales > Poaceae > Triticum > Triticum aestivum. Next base: position 330,504,622 of record NC_057795.1, on the reverse strand, counting down.
TGATCTCGGTGCATATCTGGAAGGAAGAGCAGAGTTTGGAACCCAAATCCGGCGCTTCTGAGAACTAGAACCGGAGGAAGATCCCAGATCGCGGGTGTGCTTACGAGACTCCTCGTAAGTGAGCTGAGCTGTCTCTGCATTAATGGCCTTGTTCACCAGAGCTTGGAATGTATCACAATGATGCAGGTGAGATCACGACGCAACTTGGGGTTGAGACCCTTCCGGAACCTAGCCTGCTTCTTGGCGTCCGTGGACACCTCTTCTGAAGCATAGCGGGCGAGGTTCTCAAACTCTCTACTGTAAGCATCAACAGCCATCTTACTCTGGGTGAAACTACAGAACTCTTCTCTCTTGCGATCGATGAGGGCCTGAGGTATGTGATGCTCGCGAAAAGCCTCAGTGAAATCCCTCCAGGTAGGAATCTGGCCAGCTGGAAGCATAGCCTCATAGTTCTGCCACCAAAGACTAGCAGGACCTTCCAGGTGGTACGTGGCATAGGTGACCTTGTCATCTTCAGATACGTTTGCGGAATGCAACTTATGAGTGATGCTACGGAGCCAGTCATCTGCATCGAGTGGCTCAATAGAATGATGAAAGGTGGGTGGGTGCAAGCGAATGAAGTCATGAATGGTAGCAGACCCTTTGAACTGATGTGCGGTGTTCTCCTCGATACGTGCCAACAAGCGGTTAGACTCACGCTTGTTCCTCTCCATCTCTAACATGAATTCTGCCAACGAAGGCTGGTCGGGAGGATCCTCATCCCTACCATCTCCGCGGTTCTGTTTACGAGCAATGGAACTTCGTTTAACTGATGACATCCTGAGAAACGAAACCAAGGACGGAATCAGCATCAACTATAGGCTATAGAATGTAGGACAAGGAAATTAGTATCTCACGAACTCCTAGGGCAATTCCGGCGGCATAACGGCAGTAAAATGCTCAGAATGAAACATCCTGCTAAGATGGGGTAGTAACATACTCAACATCATCACTCAAGGTTCTAAGATCCTACTAAACAGGCTACACCGGAAGTACTCGAAACTGGGGTAAGACTCTGAACAACCAATCCTATGGGACTACGGAGTAGTAACACGTGATCCTGATAGACGGAAGAGAATGCCTAGTTCCTTAACCCCGTAGGAAAGATAGGATGACTCAGATCAGAAGGCCATGAGGTATAAGGAGTAAAAGAGCCTTAAGTTCCTTCCCACAATCAATTCCCTTACATAACTAAAGAATTTCTAGACTCAACTTCGACCAGTTTGGCTTGGTAATCCTACAGGCAGTCAGGCTCTGATACCAAAGTTGTCAGGACCCCGACTCAATGCCACATCGATCTAGCATGTAACACCTTGTATCACTTTGCGGCCTCACGCAGGGTATCCCCACGGGTGTCGCCTTACCTTTGCCCGGGACCGTTTGCGCCTTTTGGCACACGTATATGATGGTGTCGCTAGCATCCATATGATAAGGAGCCCGGGCTGACATGGCTAGTCGTAAAACCCAAAGTGGCACTAACTTACAGGGACAGGCATCCATGACCCAGCATCGAACGTGTCGGTTATCAGCGAGTGAATCCAGGCTGTAGCACCGGGCTAACAGGACTCCGGTGAACCGGGCTGTAGCGGGCTAACAGGACTCCAATGTTCATCGCGTGACATTTCCCCGAAGGGAAAGACACAGGAACGAAGAAGGACACATGCCGGCTAGCCTAAGTGTTCCGGAGCAGTAGCAAGCTACCAGGGCTTAGTGGAAGCACTAGGAGACATTTCCCGGTAAGAGAGGCTACTAAGGATAAACAACTAGATAGTTAGATCCCACACATAGCAATACACATTACACGTACGCATAACGTGCAAGTATGTGCTGTACAACATGGCATCACAGCAAAACTCAGCAACTCATATAGATAAAGGCTCAGAAGAGCCATCATAGCATTTATTGCAAATAGGGGTCACATGACCCATCATACAGAGCATACAAGCAACAAGCGGAAGCATTACATGTCTGGGTACAGACATCTACAAATGGAAAGGCTGAAGAGCCTGACTATCTACAGCGTTCGATCAAAATCATAGCTGAGGTACAAGCTACTTGTCGAAGTCCATGAGAACACTAGTAAGACCGAAGTCTCCGCTGCAAAAACATAAATAAAGCAACATGAGTACAAAGGTACTCAACAAGACTTACATCAGATCCTATCATACATGCATTTGTATCAATAAGGTAATGTGGGGTTTAGTTGCAGCAAGACAGCTTTGACTCAGTGGCTATCCTGTTCTACGACTTCCAGAACTTCTTTGAGGTGATATGGCGCACACGAGTCCACTAATCACCACACAATACACTACTATGGATTCATCCCCGTCTCCCTACGAGAAGGCCATCCATAGCACTCACACTTGTCTTGAGCATTTTAGAGTATCCACTTCAAGTTGTCTATGTACCATGTAAGCATCCAAGAAGTCCATAACCGCGGACCCGGCTATTCGAAAAGATCATGTTAACCCTGCAGGGGTGCACTTCTTCACAAATGCTCTCGCCACTTACCGCCATGTACACGTCATGTATCTCGGCAACCTTCAAGAGGAAGCCTGGCGAGGGTGTCGGCCACGACCTGACTAACCACACAAGACTCTAATCCAGGTTTATCGCCTATTCGGGTTCCATCCGCAAGGAGATCCGGCCGGGATGTCGCTCACGGCCCCAAACGATGTGAGCAGGGTTCCCAAGCCCACCATCCGGGTGCCACTTGGTACACCGTGCCACTGTGCCTAGTCTGTCCCAAGCCCACCTGGCCGGGTGCCACTTGGTAGACTACTAACACTACCTACAAACACCAGAAACTAGTTGCGACTCCTGGACAGAGACCAAGTTGGTTAATAAGTCGAGAGGGGCCGAGTTACCGGAACCCAATGTGTGGTCGTATCGAGTCATTGGACAACATAAATAGAACTCAGTGCTTAAGGACGGTTCCAATGAGACAACCCACCATGTACTCCTACATGGCCTCTCACCGCTACCTTTACCAAATCATGTTCACACACTTAACTCTCAGCATCAGAACATATCGTAACACTCCAATTCATTCCCAATGAACCAGACCTGACACAACTCTGAGCAATAGCAGGCATAGCATGGTAGGAACACAACATGGCTCAATCAACTCCTACACATGCTAGTGGGTTTCAACTATTTACTGTGGCAATGACAGGTCATGCAGAGGAATGGGTTCAACTACCACAGCACAAAGTAGCAGATGAATCGTTGTTGTCCTAATGCAATAACTGAGAGCAGGAGCGAGAGAGTAGGATTTTATCGGAATGAACAAGGGGGTTTGCTTGCCTGGTAGATCAACAAGGGGGCACTGCTCCTCAGACAGGTACTCTGGAACGGTCTCCGGAGCAGGACCTATCGAGAAGGAACGGTGCCAACAATCAATACACAAGCATATGCAACAATATGATGCATGAACATGGCATGAATATGTGATGCTGTTTGAGCTAATGCAACTAGTATTCATTTGGTTTGAAGTCCATTTGAACCAAAGGTTCAAATGCATCTCCAAATAAGCTCTTTATATAAGCCATTTTAGTGTTTCACTTATACAGCAGGTATAACTTGGTTTTTCATGCATGAAACTGGTACAGATGGATAGGTTGCATTTTTCTGATAATTTTTCATATATAATTTATTTCAATCTGAGCTACGGTTGAATTGATATGAATTTTTGAAGTTTTGAACATTTTTTGGAATTTCCTGATTTATTTTAATTCCAGAAAATATATTATTGCGCCAGCATGACGTCAGCACGACGTCAGCAGGTCAACCGGGGCTGACCAGGGTCAAACCTGACGTGTGGGGTCCACTCGTCAGTGTCACAGTTAGTTAACAGGGGGGTTAATTCTAATCTAACTTAGATTAGTGGCGCTGGGGCCCACTGTCAGTGTCTCAAGGTTGACTAAGTGGTGATTAGCTTAAGCTAATCACCTGGCAGGTCGGGCCCACACGTCAGGCCGGCGAGGTCGTCGGCGGCGACCTCAGGACGCGGCGGTGTCCGCGTTACAGGCCACGGGGGCGGCGGCTAAGGGCACCAGGCGTAGCCTGGGCTCGTCCGCATCTAGGGGAGCAGACGGGAAGCCGCGGGGGCGCCGGAGCTCGCCGGAGCAGAGCTCGCGGCGGCGGCCGGAGTTCGGCTCAAGCGGGCGCGCGGCTACGGCGCACGGGGAGGCAAGAGAGGAGGGGGAACCGACGCGGGAGAGCTCACAGGGGACCGGAAGAGACGACGACGAGCTCGGGGGAGGCGCTGATGGCGGCGAGCGGCGACGGAGATCCACGGTGGCCGGAGGTGATGAAGGCGACGGCGACGGCTCCACGGGGCGCTCCGGCTTGTGTGGCTCGGCGGAGAGCTTCAGAGCGAGGAGGCGGAGCTCCTGCGCGTGTCGGAGAGGCGAGGCGGAGGCAGTGGCTACGGCAATGGCGTGCGGCTGCGACGGCAGCGTTCGGGCACGGTGGGGAAACGGCGAGGGAGAGAACAGGGGGAGAGTGAGAGCGGTCGGCGCGGCGCGTGGCGTCGCGCGGGGCATCCAGACGACGAGGGGGAGAAGCAGGAGGTGGCAGGGAGACGTGGCCCCAGCCGGACGCGTGGCCGCGCGCGCCGATGCGTGCCCCTGTCCTCCTGGCGCGAGAAAGGGGACGACTGGCGTCGGCCAGCTGGCTGGGCCGGCCTGCTGGGCCGCTGGGCCAGGACACACAGTGCCAGGCCGCGGGTAAGTCCAGGTAGGGTTTTCCTCTTTTATTTCTTTTTCTATTTTTCTGACATTTATTTTGATTTAATTAAAATACTAAATCATTTTATTACCTTATGCCAATTTTTGCAGAAGCTAACTATATTATTCCAGAGCTCCTCAGCAAATGGCATAATTTTTGGACATATATTATATATATATGACATATATATATCCAATGCAAATAGTTATCGGATTAATCCAAATGGCCAAAATAAATATCCATGAGCTCCTAAAATATTTGTTTGAATTTTACCTCTGACCAATATTTTCAGAGAGCAACATGAACATTTTCTTGGACCTTTTTGGAACAATTTTTATTTGGGTCATTTTCAGAGATGATTCTGAGGGTTTCACAACTCCTCATTTCAAAATTAAATGGAATTTAAAAATGATGCACAACTGGCTAGCTAGTCTAGGTCATACCAGAACTAGGGATGTGACAGATGCCTTCTTCGGCGTGCCGGATAGGTATCCGGTCCTGGCGATACGCCATACCTCGGCTCCGCCAACTTCAAATATTGATCCCTCTTGGCTACGAGGGATGAGGCAGAATAGTTTCCTCCATAATTCAAAATGGGCCTCACAACCCAGGAATAGCTCACAAAGAGCAACGTAATCTGCGATGTGCAGGATGGAGGCAGTAGTGAAATTGTGCAGTTAGAGGCCATAATACTCTAGAAGTCCTCGGAGGAATGGGTGGATTGGAAATCCAATGCCTCTCAAAAAGTAGGGAACGAAGCACACTCCTTCCCCCTGGATGGATTGGGGCAATTCTCCGCCTGAGCCCCACCGTTGAAGGAAATCAATCCTGCTCGAACAGGGACTAGATCCGCGGGGGGAAGAAATCCCTGTGTCTGTAGCTTCACTAGCTGACTATGGGATACATAACACTTCTCCCAATCGCCTTTTCCGAGGCTGTGGGGATGGGACGAAGAGCTGGGAACGCTAGCCATGTTGGAATGGTTTCTCCTAGCAAGCTCTGAGGATTCTTTGATTGGTGTGGAATGGATCTGAAGATCCCAATCTCTTTAAATAGACACCTTTCTTACATGGTCAGGGTGGTATGTGCAAAAATACCCCAACCTCTCGTATTCGCTCGACACATGGAAGCCGAAGTCATGAAGGTGTGGAAGCCGATGGGCGCGACATGAAATGTAAAGCCAAATACTGCTCTTTAAGTCAGGTACTTCAAAGTAATCAGAGGAGGAACTTGCCTTGCAATGCCGAAGACATTCTGCGCGCCGGACACATCGTCATTGAAAGACTGGTTCAGGGGCTACTGAGGGAGTCCTGGATTAGGGGGTCCTCGGGCGTCTAACCTCTTGATATGGGTCGGACTGATGGGTTGTGAAGATACAAGACTGAAGACTCTCTCCCGTGTCCGGATGGAACTCTCCTTGGCATGGAAGGCAAGATTGGCGCCTGGATATGAAGATTCCTTTCTCTGTAACTAAGTTTGTACAACCCTAGTCCCCTCCAGTGTCTATATAAACCAGAGGGATTAGTCCGTAGAGGCAATCATAATCATATAGGCTAGACTTCTAGGGTTTTAGTCATTACAATTTCATGGTAGATCAACTATTGTAATACTCATATTCATCAAGATCAATCAAGCAGGAAGTAGGGTATTACCTCCATAGAGAGGGTCCAAACCTGGGTAAACATCATGTCCCCCGCCTCCTATTACCATCGACCTTAGACGCACAGTCCGGGACCCCCTACCCGAGATCCGCCGGTTTTGACACCGACAACGGGTGAGAAAGTCTCATCGTAGTCAACTCCTTGAACTTTGTCGAAAACCTTTTGCGACAAGTCGAGCTTTGTAGATAGTGACATTACTATCAGTGTTAGTCTTCTTCTTGAAGATCCATTTATTCTCAATGGCTTGCCGATCATCGGGCAGTCCACCAAAGTCCACACTTTGTTCTCATATATGGATCCTATCTCAGATTTTCATGGCCTCAAGCCATCTGTCGGAATCTGGGCTCATCATAGCTTCTTCATAGTTCGTAGGTTTGCCTTGGTTTAGTAACATGACTTCTAGGACATGATTACCGTACCACTCTGGTGCGGATCATGCTCTAGTTCACCTACGAAATTCAGTAGTAACTTGATCTGAAGTTTCATGATCATCATCTTTAGCTTCCTCTCTAGTTGGTGTAGGATCACGGGAACAATTTTCTCTGATGTACTACTTTCCAATTCAAGAGAAGGTACAATTACCTCATCAAGTTATACTCCCACTCACTTCTTTCAAGAGAAACTCCTTCTCTAGAAAGGACCCATTCTCAGCAACAAAGATCTTGCCTTCGGATCTATGATGGAAGGTGTACCCAATTGTTTCCTCAGGGTATCCTATGAAGATGCACTTCTTCGATTTGGGTTTGATCTTATCAGGCTGAAGCCTTTCGACATAAGTGTCGCAACCCCAAATTTTAAGAAATGAAAACTTAGGTTTATTTCCAAACCATAGTTCATACAGTGTTGTGACGCCCCCGATTCAATCATACACTAATCATGCATGCAAATGTGTACGATCAAGATCAGGGACTCACGGGAAGATATCATAACACAACTCTGAACTCAAATTGAAATAATACAGGCTTTATATTACAAGCCAGGGGCCTCGAGGGCTCGAATACATAGCTCGATACACAAGAGTCAGCGGAAGCAACAATATCTGAGTACATACGTAAGTTAAACAAGGATGCCTTAAGAAGGCTAGCACAAAAGCAACACGATCGAAGAGGCAAGGCCTCCTGCCTGGGACCTCCTAACTACTCCTGGTCTTCGGCGACCTCCATGTAGTAGCATCCATCGGCGGTAGCATCCGGCTCCAGGGATCCACCATCTGGTTGCAACAACCGGAAATAAGAAAGAAGGAGGAAAAGGGGGTAGCAAAGCAATTGTGAGTACTCATCCAAAGTACTCGCAAGCATCAGATCTATACTAAGTATGCATTGGTATCAAATAAAAGGTTTGTATCTGTGGACTGAACTGCAGAATGCTAGAATAGAGGGGGAAGGCCTAGCCTATCGAAGACTAGCATCTTCAAGCAGCTCCGAGCATCTTGCAGCATGTAGAAGAGTAAAGAGAAAAACATTTTAATATGTAACAAACATGTTGTAGAATCAACGCCCAGAGATCCTTCCCCGACTCCCCGTGGGGAAAGCAATCTTGGAGCCACATATCTCAAGTATCCATTTCTAGTTATCATAGATCAGGATACAAGTCTGAACGACCATTACCGTGGACACGGATATTAATAGATAATCTTCCCTGCAGGGGTGCACCATGTTTTCCAACACGCTTGATTACTCTAGCCGGACACACTTTTCTAGGTCAATGCCCGGCCTCTAAAGATCAACATGTCGCAGCCCTACCTAGGCTTAATAGAGAGGTCCCCACCGGTCTACATCCTAAGCGCTCCGGGGTCTTGGGCCCATCGCCCACAGCACTCCGGGTCGTTGCGCGCAAGGTTAATACCAGCACCGCCTTGAATGGCCAGCATGATCCGACCGTGCCGCACTGTTGAACTAGACGTCTGACAAAGCTTCGGCTGATACTGCAATGTCGAGGCCCATAACTATTCTCGTATGGTGGTTAGTGCGTAAAGGCCAAAGGCCAACTCAGAACAAATACCCAAACCATTAGTACATTGGGAGCTCGCGGAGATGAGCAGAGACTCATGATAATGTGACCCCGTCGCCCTGTCTCGTGGACTTACGGCAAGGGCCCAGACTGCTCGGGCATGCCATGTGGAAAACTTGCGGGTGCTCTCTGGGCCCACCTGGCTTTCACATCAACTCACGGGTACCCCTCAGGGCCGACCCGACTTCAACAAAGGCCTCAAGTAAAGTCCGGGTAACCATGTGTCCAAACATCAAGGGGAAAACCCGAGGAGTCACCTTCGGTGGATTCCCCCTCGAGGTAACCATCAAGGTGAACATATGAGGAACCACCCTCGATGTTCACACTTAAGGTGTTGCACGACAAAGTCATATCGGGAGTGGTCAAGGAGGAATTACCCTCGATGATCACGACCGAATAGCTATACTACAAAATTATCATCAGGAGTGCGTTACGAGGTATCACCCTCGACACTCGATAGTAGCTCTGCCACTACTAGAAAAAGGCCTGTTAGTGGCGCACCTATTTTTGCCATTAATGGTGCACTATAGGTGCGCCACTATTATCACGCCATTAGTAATTTTTAGTAATGGCTCACTATAGGTGCGCCATTACTATCTGTGATAGTAATGGAGATAGTAATGGCGCACCACATAGCAGTTTTTTTAAAAAAATTAGAATTTTTTTTCGTTTTTTCTTAATCTCGGGTCACTATGGCTTAATCTCGGGTCAATATGCTTAATCTCTAGTCAAATCGCACTCCACGGTCAAACTTCCCGAAAGCACCCATCCTCACACTACTCCAGCCCAAGCACGCTTAACTTCTCAATTCTATCCAACCCCAACACCAGCTCACTTAACATGCACTTGTTGATATATCTAGCATATCAATCCTATTAAACCTTGTTGATGTCTAGGAGTTTGTTCATGTTCATGAGTGTGATGAAATTTTGAAAAAATATTTCAAACTTCCGTTCATCTTACGTATCATATTTTGAACATATTTTCCAAAAAAATCGAAACTAATTTTTTTCCGTTACTAGTGGCGCACCTAGCAAATGGTGCGCCACTACTAAGTTTGATTTTTTTTTTCATTTCCCCCCTCTAGATCTTAAAATCCCCATATCTTTTATTCTGTTAGGTTTTTGGGGATTCTAAAAATCTTCAACGGGTTCCCTCGGTTGAATTCGGATGTAACTTTTTGAGTAGATGCTTTTTCATATAAAAAACTTTTTAATCCGAGTTCGTATGCAAAAGTTATGCCCATTTTACAAATTCCAGAGAGATTTTGCAAATAAAGTCGAAATTCATATTTGCAAAATTTCCGAACAACTAGACCAAATATCACATGGGAAACTTATTTTCTTTTATTTTTTTGACATTTCCATCATTTTATTTTATTTTATTTTTAAAACTGAAAAGGCGGTCCACAGGGGAGGGGTGCATTTGAAAGTTAGTAATCGCGCACCTTCACAAAATGCGCCATTACTATGTGTATGACTTGGTCAAACCTGGTCAAACTTAGTAAGGGCGCACTTTGTATAAGTGCGCCATTACTAAGTTTGACATAGTAATGGCGCACCTATGCAGAGTGCGCCATTACTAAGTTGACCAAGGTTTAACCCAGTCATACACATAGTAATGGCGCACTTTGTAGAGGTGCGCCATTACTATGTCAACTTAGTAATGGCGCACCTATACAAAGTGCGCCATTACTATGTGTATGACTGGGTCAAACCTTGGTCAAACTTAGTAATGGCGCACTTTTCACCTAGTGCGCCATTACTGTTTTGGTTATTAATGGGGCATATAGTAGTGGCGCACCACATGTATAGTGCGCCATTAATGTCTATATTAGCTATAGCCATTTTTCTAGTAGTGTGCAGAGTCGAGCAACAAAAGGGGTGTGGAGGGATGTGAGGTGTCGGGCTCTGATCGTCGATCACGTTGATCGAGTCGTCGGTGATCAAGCAGGGGCAACAAGGACAAGGTGAGGGTCACTGATGGAACACTAATCAACCTATACTAATCAGTTTAGGATAAGCAGGTAAGGTACAATAGTAGGTATAAAAGCAGGCTATGCATTAGAATAGGAGCAATCAATTACAGCAGCAAAATCTAATGCAAGCATGAGAGAATGGAATGGGCGATATCGGGATGATCAAAGGGGGGCTTGCCTGGAAGCTCTGCTGAAAGGGAAGAAGGGTCATCATTGACGTAGACAATCACAGGGGCATCAACTGCGGTCTCGGGGTCTACCGAAGAGAAGAGGGGGAACAACCAGTAAATACAGAGCAAACAAGTGCAATACTAAGAAAATAAGTGGTGCTAGGGGTGTTCTAACGCAGTGCTAGGCGATACTGGCGTAGGGGGAGAACATCCGGGAAAGTTTTCCCGGTTCCGTACCTCTGACAGACAGATGAACCGAAGGGGAAAGGTTCGATGTTTGCTATGCCAGGGATGTGTGGCGGACGAACGGACAAGGTATTCAGATTTGTCTCGTCGTTCTGAGAAACATTCATGTAGAAAACATTTTCATCTGAGATACAGTTTATTTTATATGATTTTCTAAAGTTTTAGTAATATTTTGAAATTTACAGATTTAATTAAAAGGAAAACAGGGTTATGACATCATCATGAGATCAGCATGATGTCATGAGTCAATAGGGCTGCCAACTGGGTCAACTAACGCGTGGGTCCTGGTTGTCATAGACATAGTTAACTAACATGCTTTTAATTAACTAAAAAGGTAATTAGAGTTAACTAAACAAAATTAATTAAGTTAATTAATTTTACTCATATTATTTATTAAATATTTTTCTTGACAGGGGCGTGGGGCCCCGATGTCATAGGCCACAGTGGGCACTGGCTATCTGGCGGGTGCCCGTGGAGGCCAGACTCGGGCACGCACGGCACTAGGGAGCTCGGGCGCCGCGGACTCTGGCGAGGCCACCGGCAGGCGTAGAGTGGAGGGGGCCGCGACCAGCGACAGGAGGCCGGGACGCCGGGGAGCAGCAAGGTCAGTGGCGGAGCGGGGGCTGCATAGCCGGCGAGGCGCGGAGGTGGGCAAGGGCACGGCCACGGCGCGAGGCACGCAGCCTGGGGCGCGGTGCGAGGCCGTCGGGCGCTGTGGGGCGTCGGCCAGGGGGAAGCGGCGCCGCAGCCAGGGGCTAGCGGCGGCCCAAGGCGGGAGGGGCCGAGCGGGTCGCGGTCGTGTGGTGCTGGGCGGTCGGCCATGGCCGGCGTAGGCGGGGTAGCCGCAGTGGCAAGCGAGGCAATACACGGGCGGCACGACCGCTAGGCAAGCAAGCTAGGCGGCGACAAGCGTCAGTGGCAGAGGGCCACAACAGCGGTGGCTCGGCGACTGCGGTAGTGGGCCAGAGCTGTGCAGTGCGCGAGGTGGGTGGAGGAGCAGCAGGCAACAGCAACAAGCGGCGTTGGGTCGAGCGCGAGGCCACGGGCGCGTCGGTGGTGACGTCCTACGATGACACGAAGAAATAAAGGGAGAAGGGGGAATGGACGGCGGCTCACGGTGGAGCGTAGGGAGGTGGAAGTTGGCTCGAGGAGGCGGACGGGGTGGCGATGTCGGGGCGCTGATATGTCTCCAACAATCTATAATTTATGAAGTATTCATGCCATGTTTACAATAGTTTTATATGATTTTGGTATGATTTGATTAGAACAAACCCGGACTGACGCTATTTTCAGCAGAACTGCCGTGGTATTGTTTTTGTGTAGAAATAAAAGTTCTAGGAATGCGCTGAAAATTAACGGAGATTTTTCTTGGAAAATATAAAAAATACTTGAACAAAAATCTACCGTAGGGGAGCCTCGAGGGGCCCACGAGGGTGGAGTGCGCCCCCATCCCCCTGGGGCGCGCCCCTGTGCCTCGTGGACTTCCCGTGGGGCCCCTTGACTTGTCCTCGATGCCAACCTCTCCTATAAATGTCCAAACTTCCAGAAAATAACCTAGATCGGAAGTTCTGCCGCCTCAAGCCTCTATAGCCAAGAGAAATCAATCTAGGCCCTCTCTGGCACCCTGCCGGAGGGGGCCATCATCACCGGAGGCCATGGGAAGGATCTCGGAGGGGCCATCATCGCCATGAAGGCCAAGGACCAGAGTGGGAACCTCTACCCATCCAGGGGGGAGGCCATGGAGGAGGAAGCACAAGGGGGAGAACCTCTCCTCCTCTCTCTCGGTGGCGCCAGAGTGCCATCGGGAGGGGAATCATCGCCGCGGTGATCGTCTTCATCAACATCACCATCATCATCACCATCCTCATCTCTTTTACACGAACCACTCTCCCACACCCGCTGTAATCCCTACTTGAACATGGCGCTTTATGCCACATATTATGATCCAATGATGTGTTGCCATCCTATGATGTTTTGAGTAGATATATTTTGTCTTTGGGTTGATTGATGATCTAGATTGGTATGAGTTGTATGTTTTATTTTGGTGCTGTCCTATTGTGCCCTCCATGTTGCGCAAGCGTGAGGGATTCCCGTTGTAGGATATTGCAATATGTTCATGATTCACTTATAGTGGGTTGCTTGAGCGACAGAAGCATAAACCCGAGTAAGGGGGTTGTTGCGTATGGTATAAAGGGGACTTGATGCTTTAATACCATGGTTGGGTTTTACCTTAATGATCTTTAGCAGTTGCGGATGCTTGTTAGAGTTCCAGTCATAAGTGCATATGATCCAAGAAGAGAAAGTATGTTAGCTTATGCCTCTCCCTCATATGAAATTGCAATAGTGATTACCGGTCATGCTAACAATTGCCTAGGATAATTCCGCACACCAACCCATCATTATTCCACACTCGCTATTTATAATATTTAGCAATATGTTCTAACTTTATGATAACATCACCTACTTTTATATTTTAGCTCTCCGATATCATGCAAAGCTATCCTCTTCATACCCACAACATAGTTTTATTTCTTGTTTCTAGTTTGAAGCAAACATTCGGTGTACGTAGAGTCATATTAGTGGAAGATAGGACTTGAAAGAATATTGATCTTACCTTTAGCTCCTTGTGGGTACGACACTTCATGCTTATCACTTCCACCTTTGGAAATTGCTAGATGATTCCCTAAGCTTGGGGATGCCCCGTAAGGCATCCCCTCTTTCAATTTTAATTGATGTGAGAATAAATCATTGGATGTGAAATCTTAAATGAAATAGAATCCTCCCATGGCTAGTTAATTATTTGACTACTCAGTGTTCTTCACTTTTATCTTTTTGGAGTAGTTTGTCATTTACTCACGTGCTTCACGTATATCCTATGAGTAAATGGTTGAATGAATCGAATATCATAAATCTGAATTTATATATGTTTCATATTCTTATAACATGGGGAGTATTGACTTCACTCATAATAAGTATAGGTGGTACACTTATTGAAAGTTAGGAAACGCAGAATTGGTCACTTGAACAATTCATGAAAGAATATTGAAGGAAGAGAGATTTCACATATAAATATACTATCTTGGACATCTTTTGTAGTTGTGAGCACTCACTAAAATATGACATGCTAAAAGGTTGATGTTGGACAAGGAAGACAACTTAATGGGTTATGTTTTCCTATATCTAAAACATTATATTGTCTTGGATCATCCAACATGTTGATCTTTCCTTTCCCTCTCATGCTAGCCAAATTCTTTGCACCAAGTAGAGATACTACTTGTGCTTCCAAACATCCCTCAAACCAGTTTTGCCATGAGAGTCCACCATACCTACCTATGGATTGAGTAAGATCCTTCAAGTAAGTTGTCATCATGCATGCAATAAAAATTACTCCTTAAATATGTATGATCTATTAGTGCAAAGAAAATAAGCTTTATACGAACTTGTGATAGGGAAGAAATAAAAGTGACGGACTGCATAATAAAGGTCTTAATCACAAGCGGCAATATAAAGTGATGTTCTTTTGCATTAAGATTTTGTGCATCCAACCATAAAAGCGCATGACAACCTCTGCTTCCCTCTGCGAAGGGCCTATCTTTTACTTTTATCTTCTACCCTTATACAAGAGTCATGGTGATCATCACCTTTCCTTTTTACACTTTTTCCTTTGGCAAGCACTTTGTGTTGGAGCGATCCGGATATATATATCCACTTGGATGTAGGTTTTCATAAATTTTTATTGTTGACATTACTCTTGAGGAAAAACGTTTGGAGGCAAAACTATAAGCCCCTATCTTTCTCTGTGTCCGATTGAAACGTTTAAACCATAAATATCACATGAGTGTTAGCAATTGTGAAAGATTGAATGATAGTTGAGTATGTGGATTTTGCTGAACCAAAGCTCTTACATAGACCCTTCCCGAAAATAAGATGAATTGAAATTGTTTGATGACTAAGAGCATGGTTTGTTAGTTTTCAAGAAAGTTTATGATCTATACTTTAACATGTGAATAGCTTGTTACTTGATCATGAGAGATTTTATGAGTTGAGCTATTGTTATGATATATAATGATGCTAGAGAAAGTGATTGAAACTATCATGGATCAAACATAAGCACTTGCTAGCATTCACACTTCATACATTATTTCTTTTATCATTTACCTACTCGAGTACGAGCAGGAATTAAGCTTGGGGATGCTGATACGTCTCCAACATATCTATAATTTATGAAGTATTCATGCCATGTTTACAATAGTTTTATATGATTTGATTAGAACTAACCCAGACTAATGCTATTTTCAGCAGAACTACCGTGGTGTTGTTTTTGTGCAGAAATAGAAGTTCTCGGAATGAGCTGAAAATCAACGGAGATTTTTTGGAAAATATAAAAAATACTGGAATAAAAATCTACCGGAGGGGAGTCCCAAGGGGCCCATGAGGGTGGAGGGCGTCCCACCCCCTGGGGCACGCCCCTGTGCCTCCTGGACTCCCCGTGGGGCCTCCTGACTTGTCCTCGACGCCAACCACTCCTATAAATGTCCAAACTTCCAGAAAATAACCTAGATCAGAAGTTCCGCTGCCGAAGCCTCTATAGCCAAGAGAAATCAATCTAGGCCCTCTCTGGCACCCTGCCGAAGGGGGCCATCATATCCGGAGGCCATGGGAAGGATCTCGGAGGGGCCATCATCGCCATGAAGTCCAAGGACCAGAGTGGGAACCTCTACCCATCCAGGGGGGAGGCCATGGAGGAGGAAGCACAAGGGGGAGAACCTCTCCTCCTCTCTCTCGGTGGCGCCGGAGTGCCATCGGGAGGGGAATCATCACCGCGGTGATCGTCTTCATCAACATCACCATCATCATCACCATCCTCATCTCTTTTACACGATCCACTCTCCCGCACCCCGCTGTAATCCCTACTTGAACATGGTGCTTTATGCCACATATTATGATCCAATGATTTGTTGCCATCCTATGATGTTTTGAGTAGATATCTTTTGTCTTTGGATTGATTGATGATCTAGATTGGTATGAGTTGTATGTTTTATTTTGGTGCTGTCCTATTGTGCCCTCCGTGTTGCGCAAGCGTGAGGGATTCCCGTTGTAGGATATTGCATATGTTCATGATTCACTTATAGTGGGTTGCTTGAGTGACAGAAGCATAAACCCGAGTAAGGGGGTTGTTGCGTATGGGATAAAGGGGACTTGATGATTTAATGCCGTGGTTGGGTTTTACCTTAATGATCTTTAGTAGTTGTGGATGCTTGCTAGAGTTCCAATCATAAGTGCATATTATCCAAGAAGAGAAAGTATGTTAGCTTATGCCACTCCCTCATATGAAATTGCAATAGTGATTACCGGTCATGCTAACAATTGCCTAGGATAATTCCGCACACCGACCCATCATTATTCCACACTCGCTATTTATAATATTTAGCAATATGTTCTAACTTTATGATAACAGCACCTACTTTTATATTTTAGCTCTCCGATATCATGCAAAGCTATCCTCTTCATACCCACAACATAGTTTTATTTCTCGTTTCTAGTTGGAAGCAAACGTTCGGTGTACGTAGAGTCGTATCAGTGAATGATAGGACTTGAGAGAATATTGATCTTACCTTTAGTTCCTTGTGGGTTCGACACTTCATGCTTATCACTTCCACTTTTGGAAATTGCTACGATGATTCCCTGCACTTGGGGATTATCAGGCACCGGCATCGGGTGGCGGCGATGTCGGGGCGGCGCCAGGGGACAGCAGCATCCAGGTGGCGGGGTTGGCTCGATCCCCCCGATCCAATCGGGGGAGGGGGCAGAGGAGGGGAGGGTAGGCTACAGGCAGGGGGGTTCTTCAGGGGGCGGCGATCGACGGGGCCGATCTGGCGATCCAGACGGGGGGGGGGGGAGGAGAGACACCAGAGGAGAGATGGGGATCGTGGGGGGGGGGGAGTGGGGGTGCTTGGGGGTTAGGTCATAGGGAGGGGAGGATAAGGGGAGTGAGGGGGGAAGTGGGCCGGCCTGGCCGACCGGCTGGATGGCCAGCAGGGCCACGAGGCCCACTAGGGGGGGGGGTAGCCTTTCCTTTTTTTATATATAGAAACTTTTCTGTTTTCTTTATTTTAAAGCAGATAAACATTTTATAAAAAAATGTCGGCTCCTCACCAATATTATTCAAAGATTAAATGCAACAACTTGAACATTTTAGTTTTCATGTTTGGCAAATTAGAATTTTTGACTTTAAATTTGAGTTTGAATATGAACAGTGATTTGGATCAAGTGAGGATTAGCAATAGTAATGTGATGACATGGCACCATTAGCAGGGGTTTACTGTAGCTTAATTATCCGAGCGTCACAAGTGTCATCTCAATGGACTTAGACGGTGCCCTATTTAACGTGAATGCAGCTGTCTCTAATGCATAACCCGAAAAGGATAGTGGTAAATCGGTAAGAGACATCATAGATCGCACCATATCTAATAAAGTATGGTTACGACGTTCGGACACACCATTACACTATGGTGTTCAACGTGGCGTGAGTTGCGAAACTATTCCACATTGTTTTAAATGAAGGCTAAACTCGTAACTCAAATATTCACCTCCGCGATCAGATAGTAGAAACTTTATTTTCTTGTTATGATGATTCTCCACTTCTCTCTGAAACACTTTGAAGTTTTCAAATGTTTCCACTACAATAAAAATACACTTCCGTGATGATACGTGTTTGTCACAGTAGGTCACGTTTTCTGTCATGCATGTACATCCATGACGACTTTATGAAAGAATCAAGATAGTCATACCTATGTTGTCGTAGAAGTGTTCCATGACATTACCAAAATTATCATCACGAAAGTGTCCACTTCCATGACGATAAATCACGCGTCATAGAAGTGCTTTCGTCAAGGGTGGCCGACACGTAGCATCCACAGTAACGGAACGTCGTTAAGCTATCAGGTCCGGTTTTGGATCCGGTAACCCGCTAACTGCCACGACCAATGGGGATTTTCCACGTGGTGATCGCCGTAGTTGAACTTCCATGGAAAAGCTGTCATGTCTATGGACACATGCATTGCATACCGATCACTGGAAGGAGTAGTAGAGAAAGCTAGGCGGATAAATAGTTCCTTATAGTCAAGCGGACCCACTTATGAGAATATCTAGGCATGATCATGTATATAGGCATCACGTCCGTGACAAGTAGATCGAAATGATTCTGCAGCTACTACTATTACTCCACACATCGACCGCTATCCAGCATGCATCTAGAGTATTAAGTTCATAAGAACAGAGTAACACATTAAGCAAGATGACATGATGTAGAGGGATAAACTCAAGCAATATGATATAATCCCCATCTTTTTATCCTTGATGGCAACAATACAATACGTGCCTTGCCGCCCCTGCTGTCACTGGAAAAGGACATCGCAAGATTGAACCCAAAGCTAAGCACTTCTCCTATTGCAAGAAAGATCAATCTAGTAGGCCAAACCAAACTGATAATTCGAAGAGTACAAAGATATCAAATCATACATATAAGAATTCAGAGAAGAATCAAATATTGTTCATAGATAATCTTGATCATAAACCCACAATTCATCGGATCTCGACAAACACACCGCAAAAATTATTACATCGAATAAATCTCCAAGAAGATCGAGGAGAACTTTGTATTGAGAATCAAAGAGAGAGAAGAAGCCATCTAGCTAATAACTATGGACCCAAAGGTCTGTGGTAAACTACTCACACATCATCGGAGAGGCTATGGTGTTGATGTAGAAGCCCTCCGTGATCGATTCCCCCTCCGGCGGAGCGCCGGAAAAGGCCCCAAGATGGGATCTCACGGGTGCAGAAGGTTGAGGCGGTAAAAATAGGGTTTCGTGGTGCTCCTGGATGTTTTCGGGGTATATGAGTATATATAGGCGAAACAAGTAGGTCGGTGGAGCTATGAGGGGCCCACGAGGGTGGGGGCGCGCCCTCCTACCTCGTGGCCGCCTTGTTGCTTCCTTGACGTCCACACCAAGTCTCCTGGATTGCGTTTGCTCCAAAAACGATTCTCCCGAAGGTTTCATTCCGTTTGTACTCCGTTTGATATTCCTTTTCTGCGAAACACTAAAATAGGCAAAAAACAACAATTTGCACTGGGCCTCCGGTTAATAGGCTAGTCCCAAAATAATATAAAAGTGCATAGTAAAGCCCATTAAACATCCAAAACAGATAATATAATAGCATGGAATAATCCAAAATTATATATACGTTGGAGACGTATCACGGCTTCACAACAAGCTCTTTGGACCTTGGAGCTATCTCAAAACTCACACGGGCATCGAGCGCAGCATATTTTATCCGCTCGTACGTCAAGGGATAATTCTCGCATCCAGACGACCTTAATGCCAGCATGTCATCACCCTTCTAAAGATTTGTACCTGAAAGTGCAACTATCCCTAGGTGGTTTTGGTAATTCCTAACAACATACAGCTCATTGAGCTAATGCTACTTCAAGTTAAATATTTCAGGAAAGCTCGATGATTGGCATGGCATGGATGAGAAAAGTGGACCCCTCAAAATACTAAGGACAAAAGGATTGGCTCAAGCTCAAAGCTCAAGACTCTACATTTTATATTTTAGTGATCCAAGATCACATTGAGTCTATAGGAAAAGACAATACTATCAAGGAGGGATGAGGTGTTGCTTAATGGCTTACTTGCTCAAAGTGCTTAGTGATATGCTCCAAAGCCCTCAACTACTTTCTCACATCCACATATGACCTACACCAAAAGTCAAAATCGGCCTCACCGATTCTTTCTATCCGGCGCCACCGAGTTCAGATGTCATAGCCACTGCCATAAACCCTAGGCAAATCGGTCTCACCGATAGGGATCTCGGTCTCACCGAGATGGGATTGTAATCTCTCTGTTTCCCTTCGTAACGTTTTGGTACCACGAAGATGAGCAATCGGCCCCACCAAGATTGCAATGTAAACTCTCTGTTTCCTTTTGGTAACATTTCGGTCTCACCGAAATGAGCGAACCAGTCCCACCGAGTTTACCTGACCAACTCTCTGGTTAGCTTATTACCAAAATCGGTCCCACCGAGTTTGTGTAATCGGTCTCACCGAGATTATGTTATGCCCTAACCCTAACCATATCGGTCCTACCGAGTTGCATGTCGGTCCCACCGAAAATCCTAACGGTCACTAGATTTGCTAAATCGGTCCGACCGAGTTCTTCAATTCGGTCCCACCGAGTTTCGCAAGTTGTGTGTAATGGTTAGATTTTGTGTGGAGGCTATATATACCCCTCCACCTCCTCTTCATTCGTGGTGAGAGCCATTAGAACGAACCTACACTTCCAACTTGCATTTTCTAAGAGAGAACCACCTACACTTGTGTTGAGGCCAAGATATTCCATTCCTACCATATGAATCTTGATCTCTAGCCTTCCCCAAGTTGCTTTCCACTCAAATCTTCTTTCCACCATATCCAAATCCTGTGAGAGAGAGTTGAGTGTTGGGGAGACTATCATTTGAAGCACAAGAGCAAGGAGTTCATCATCAACACACCATTTGTTACTTCTTGGAGAGTGGTGTCTCCTAGATTGGCTAGGTGTCACTTGGGAGCCTCCGACAAGATTGTGGAGTTGAACCAAGGAGTTTGTAAGGGCAAGGAGATCGCCTACTTTGTGAAGATCTACCGCTAGTGAGGCAAGTCCTTCGTGGGCGACGGCCATGGTGGGATAGGCAAGGTTGCTTCTTCGTGGACCCTTCGTGGGTGGAGTCCTCCGTGGACTCGCGCAACCGTTACCCTTCGTGGGTTGAAGTCTCCATCAACGTGGATGTATGATAGCACCACCTATCGGAACCACGACAAAAACATCCGTGTCTCCAATTGCATTTGAATTCTCCAAACCCTTCCCTTTACATTCTTGCAAGTTGCATGCTTTACTTTCCGCTGCTCATATACTCTTTGCATGCTTGCTTGAATTGTGTTAAAATTGCTTGACTTGTGCTAAGTTAGCTAAAATCTGCCAAAGACTAAAATTGGGAAAAGGATAAGTTTTTATTTGGTCAAGTAGTCTAATCACCCCCTCTAGACATACTTTCAATCCTACAAGTGGTATCAGAGCTTTGGTCTCCATTTGCTTTGATTTCCATAGCTTTTGGTGGTCATAGCCTTGGTTTCACAACCTAGGAGAGTATGGCGTCTAGCGAGGGAAACTATCACCGTAGAGGTCCTTACTTTGATGGTACTAATTTTGCTAGTTGGAAGCATAAGATGAAAATGCATATTCTTGGACATAACCCCGCCGTTTGGGCTATTGTGTGTATTGGCTTGCAAGGTGAATTCTTTGATGGGAGAGAACTGAACCGTGAAGCTAGCGCGGAAGAGTTGAAGATGCTGCAATACAATGCTCAAGCTTGTGATATCCTCTTCAACGGATTGTGCCCCGAAGAATTCAACAAAATCAGCCGTCTTGAGAATGCAAAGGAAATTTGGGATACTTCGATTGATATGCACGAAGGTACCGACTCCGTCAAGGAATCCAAGTTGGATGACAAGTTCAAAATGAAGGATGGTGAAGGTGTCGCTGAAATGTACTCTAGGCTTACTCTTATCACAAATGAGATTGCCGGCTTAGGAAGTGAAGAGATGACCGACAAATTCATCATCAAGAAGATCCTAAGAGCTTTGGACAGAAAATATGATACCATGTGCACGTTGATCCAAATGATGCCAAATTACAAAGATCTCAAGACAATGGAAGTCATTGGAAGAATTGTTGCTCATGAGATGTCACTCAAGGATAAGGAGGAACTTCACAACAAGTCAAGTGGTGCTTACAAAGCCTCATGTGAAGCCCCCACATCATCAAGTGAGAAACAAACCTTCAATGAAGAATTGAGCCTAATGGTGAAGAACTTCAACAAATTCTACAAGAATAGAAGCAAAGAAAGAAGCTCCAAGTCAAGGTCCTACAATGACAAAAGATCTTCTAGTCGAGAGCATAATTGCTACAATTGTGGAAGACCCGGACACTATTCAAATGAGTCTACGGCACCCTACAAAAGAAGAGAAGAATCACCTAAGAGGAGAAGTAGAAGAGAAGAATCACCACCAGGAGAGAGGAGGTGTAGAGATGATCGTTATGAACGAAGAACATCCTGAAGAAGCAAGGATTCGGAAAGGAAGGACAAGTCATCAAGGAGCTACACAAAACGAAGACATCAAGCTCATGTTGGTGAATGGGTATCTGACTCCGACTCCGACAATCACTCCGAGAGAACCTATCACTCCGACTCCGAATATACTCAAGATGAAGGTGTTGCCAGTCTAGCACTTGTGTCAACCAACTCCTACGACATATTTGATTCACCAAATGAAGGACTTGGAAGATGCTTCATGGCTAAAGGCCCAAAGGGAATTATAGAGAAAGGTGTTTACAAGAGCCTTGCCGGGAGTAAGCAATTTGAGGAAATTGTATGCAAGCAAGGAAGGCACCGGAAGAACCAAGGTGTTGGTTTTGAACGAAAGTTCAATGCCAATGGAGTTGAGTGGGAAGAAGATCAATACCCCAAGACGAAGTTTGTTCCTCAACAAGAGAAGTATGATCCTACTTCGTTCAAAGGGACACAAGCTCAAGATGATCTTCCACCACAAGACAACAAGCAAAAAGGCAAGGACAAGCTTCAAGATGAGATTGATGCATCTGAAGAAGCTCCTAAGGTGTCGGGGGGGGGGGGGATGAACCCCGGGCAGGCAATGGAACCCGGATCTATTTCAAAAACAGCAGGGCTCGCATAACCCCGCAAACCGGCGTGCGCCAGGACGGGTCGCTCGACCCGGCAAGGCGCGCAGCCTGGCCAAGACCCTCGACTCGGCAAGGAACGTCGACCCGGCCGCAGTGGCTGGCGCAAGGCAACTCAACCCGGCGCAACCTTGGCTTCCCTAGTAAGCCAACCCACCCGTGGCGTCCACGGCAACCCAGCCACGGGTCAGCTCCCGTCCCATCCAGGCCGTCTGATGGGATGAGACCCCAATCACTAATGACCAAGACTACAGTGCCCCTGCCCATGCCCGTGTCAGCCAGAGCGTGGCAACAGTGCCCCTTACTTACCCGCTGACCAGGGCTGGCACGACAACAGTGTTCCCACCCTTACCGCTGACAACAGCAAGCGGTGGCCTGACGGAGAACACTGTGCGCAACTCGACCCGGCCACGCCGTGACGATCAACAAGACGGCGCACAGTCCCCCTAGGCACGCGGGGCCTGCACCTAGGGGAACCCGGCGAACCACAAGCCCCCAAGCGGGACCCAGCCCGGCACCCCGGACACCGACAATACGGACCCACCGACTCGGCATATTACCATTGTAACCCTGGATGGGTTGGTCTATAAAACCCCCCCAAGAGTCCATGCCTACAGGGGGACGAACGAGAGATATTCAACAGAGACATATGACACACATGACAGGCAAAGCCACACAAGATAGAGCAAGCAAGATAGGACTAGCCACTACATAGCAACACCAAGGAGAAGGAGCAGCCGGAGCCTTGGCTAGCCTCCTTCCTGCTCCAAACAGCTCCAGGAGTGACATTGTACTATCAACCATCCAACTAAACTCGGCAGGACTAGGGGTGTTATCTCTCCGGAGAGCCTCGAACCTGGGTATGTCCGGCGTCCTGCACCCACGCATATCAACCTCGCCTCCGAAGCCCACCAGCGCCCTCGAGCCTCCTCCTCTCTTTAGCCATCCCTTGGCATCTGCCGTGCGCCCACCACGACAGTTGGCGCCCACCGTGGGGCAGCTCGAGGAGCTGGCCGGAAGCATTCTTTGGACGGGGCCCCCCTCCTACTCCGACGAGTCCGTCGCTCTGGCGGACGACCTCGTCGGTGTGCTCGCCGCCTCCTTCACCGCGTTGCGCATTTCCGACGCGCTCGCGGCCGACGAGTACCCCAGTGGGGTGCTCAGCTACTCCGACTCCCCGCTTTCTCTCAGCAGCGGATTCACTGCCGGGGCGATGGACACCCACATGGAGGTCTTCGTCACCGGCGATGACGCCTCTTCCTCGTCGAGCAAGGCGAGAAGAGCCACCAAAGCTGCGGCCGCCACGGCACGGACGAAGCCATTTGATCAGCTGCGTGCCGTGATGCAGAGCCTCCGCATCCCCATCGGCACCGACGTCGATGCCACCAATATTGCTGAAGCCCGAACCCAGCTCGAGGACAGGCGCCAGCAAATGCTGGACCTGTCCGAGACGCTGGCCGCCACCAGACGAGGCCTGGAAGCTGCTCAGATGGAGCACGAAGTCGCCCACGGATTCACGCCCGCCACGGCCGAGCCAAGCCGGGCCGCCGATACTCGCGCCTAAGGAGGATCGGTCGGCCGGGCCTTCGGCGCCGGCCAGACCGTCTACGAGACCCCAGTCAAGAACATGCGTGCTGCGGAGGCAGCCGCGGTCGGCCTCGACCAACTCACAGGCGAGGAGCTCAAGGAGCACATCGGGCGGATGCGCGAGCTCCTCCGCGCCACCAACACCCAGCAGGATCGCCTCAACCAGCTCGCCAAGCCGGCGGGGTCCGGCTCCGCCCGCCTTGGCGGACCCGACGAACTCCTGCACACGTCCTCTTCGCTGCCCGGCGAGGCGCACTCCGGCCTAGGCCGGACCCGGCGCAACCCGGCCGGCACCACCGCCGACGCTCTGGGCAACGAGCCCGCCCCGGAGACCCAGCATGGACCCGGCCCGCTTGGCCGGCATCCGGCCCCAACCGACCCGGTCCCTCGGGGCCTGGCAGCCAGTCGACTCGGCCCGCGCGCCATCGACGACGCCGACGCGCGCCACCGCCTCGATCATCTCGCTCGCTCCATGGAGGTGGAGGAGAGCGGCGCTATCGGGCCGACGTGTTTTGGCCCACGCATCCGGGAGGAGCCCTTCCCCAAGGGTTTCGTGCTTCCCCGCGACACCCCCAAGTACAATGGGACCGTGAAGCCGGAAGACTGGCTCACCGACTACACCACGGCCATTGGCATCACCGGTGCCAATCGTCGTCTCGCCGTGCGCTACGCACCACTCATGCTCCAAGGATCGGCTCGCACATGGTTGAACAGCCTGCCGATGGGCAGCATCAACACATGGGTCGATTTCGAGGATGCATTTGTCCGCAACTTCACGGGGAC